>NC_041232.1:6059850-6071295 GCF_002837175.3 Physeter macrocephalus | reverse complement strand
GTTGCGGAGCACAGGCTCCGGACGCGCAGGCTCAGCGGCCATGGCTCACGGGCCCAGCCGCTCTGCGGCATGTGGGATCCTCCCGGACCGGGGCATGAACCCATGTCCCCTGCATCGGCAGGCAGACTCTCAACCACTGCGCCACCAGTTTGGTACATGACTCTTTTTGAATTATGGTTTTCTCAGGGTATATGCCCAGTAGTGGGATTGCGGGGTCGTATGGTAGTTCTATTTGTAGTTTTTTAAGTAAACAAGAAATCTTTTAACTGGATGGAAAGGAGTCCTCAAGGATCCTGGAAAGATGTTAGGAAATTAAGAAACAACTGAGAACTTCTGCTACCATCCAGGAAGGAATATCATTATGGACCTCCCACTTTAAAGAACAGGCCCTAATGTAGGCTGAGGGCTTCTGAAATTCATGGCTTCTAACTGTTCAGGAATAAATGGTCCACAATCTCAGCTCTCTGTACTTTCGCTCAGCCTGGCAGATTCAACTTCTATCCCTGCTGGATGATTCCAAACTCAGATTTCAGAATAAGAGACAGAGGATTTTAGAGCTGGAAGAGGCCTTATAGATCACCTGATTTCATTGGTTTTCAAACTTTGTTTAAATCAAATTAAAAATACAGGGCTTCCCTGGTGACGCAGTGGTTAAGAATCCTCCTGCCAATGCAGGGGACACGGGTTCGAGCCCTGGTCCAGGAAGATCCCACATGCCGAGGAGCAACTAAGCCCGTGCGCCACAACTATGGAAGTCCGTGCGCCTAGAGCCCGTGCTCTGCAACAAGAGAAGCCACCCAATGAGAAGCCCGCGCACCACAACGAAGAGTAGCCTCCGCTCACAGCAACTAGAGAAAAGCCCGCGGGCAGCAGCAAAGACCCAACACAGCCAAAAATTAAAAATATAAATTTATTTTTTAAAATATATTTAAAATACATGTGATTTACGTGATTAAAAGTGTTGTTGTTTAGGTTACTTAGACTAGGATGCACTTTTCTCCCCAGCACCCTTGGGAGAATCTATGACACCCTGCAGGTTTGAAAACCGCTTACCAATGTTACTTCTCAATGTCTTTAGATATAGAAACTAAGACCAAGAGATGTCAAGTACCTTGGCAGCAGGTCAACCTTCTAATGACCAGCAAAGGCAGGACTAGAGCCCAAATCTTCAGGCCCCCAGCTGGTACCCTCCTCACTGTGCTTTGCCCACATTCCATCACACCATCTCACAGTCACCTCAAACTCAAGCCCTCACTGCCTTTCCTAAGTCTGTCTTGTGATTTCCATGATTAATGAAAGAAGTGAACCTTGTCACTATTTCTTCCAACAACTAGTTAAAAGCTCAGTGTTAGCATTGACTTTTTCTTTTCTTTTGGCCCTCATATTCAGCAGCCACCCAAGACCAGCTTTATTAGACTTGTGAAATTATAATTATACTAGTTTTTATTTAATAATCTTCACTTTAATGCCAATTATTTATATAAGAGAACCACTTAGAATTAATTTCTGACAGTATTATTTTAAATAATATTATCTTTAAAGTTATGTGACGATGTTAACAGATGAAGTTTGTAATATATTTTAAATACATACTGCTCTTCCCTCTAAAATCCAAGCCAGCTATTTAGTGACAAATTCAGTGGCAAACTTTAATAACTTCAGTAAAACTTTAGTAACTTTTCTAACAGTGACTGATTCTGTCTCCTGAATAATAATGAACTTAGTAATTCCAGGGTAATACAGCGACTAGAACTGTCTAGGTTTAATTTCTGTCTCTGCTGGCGATCTTCCTGACTCTTTGTCCTTGTTTCCTTATCTATAAAGTGGAGGTAATGACATCTATCTCTTGGGATTGTTTTAAGCATATACTTAAAGAGCTTAGAATTGTGCCTGGCACATTACAAGTATTCAACTACTGCTAGCTGTTATTACAGATGCTAAATACCAATAAAATTGAGTAAATTAAGTAATTTTAAAGTCATATATTTACATTCATTTAACCTGTTTTGCACATTTATTTAAAATTTAAATGTACTAAATTAGTGCCTGCCTTCCTCTCTCTCATTATATTAATTTAAAAACCTGAAAATGTCATTTCCCTTGTGTGACATTTGTCACTGTTCCTTTGGCAAAGAAATTATTTGGGCATGCAAGCACATAAACATTCCTTTTTGGGAATCCCCAAAGAAAGAAGACAGCACACCAAGATCTAAAAAAGGAACACAATAAGTTCACTGAAGAAAAACTAAAATTTTAATTAAGATCCTAAATTACATTTTAAAATATTAGCTTATTATAAAAATATCCAAACTGATAGGTTTGGATTAAATACAGGTTACACTGATAGATAAAATTTTTAATTACAACTGTGACCAAATTCTTCATCCTATTAGTTATTAAATTTGTTTTTCAGTGGTATGCTTGTTTGGATAAAAGTGAATATCAGAAAATGTACTAAAGTGTTAAAGGAACTATGTTCTAAAGCAAAAAGACATGATTCATATATTTTCTATTTAAAGCAATAAGAAAAGATACAGGATATGGGTGAAGGGAAGAGGAACACAGCATGCGATAGGTCAGACTGGGCCTTCTTGAAGCCAGGAGTTGTCTTATTCATCTCTGAAACTTAAGAGTCTATCATAATGCCTGGCACATAGCATACACTCAGCAAACACTTGAAGAACAAACCAAACTGACAGTCATGGGACTTTCAGTCTGCACAAGGATATAAAAGAAGAAAACTCCATCCTCCAAGGTAAGAATGCCAGAATGAATGTGTGGTACCAACACCTCAACCTCTAGTTCTATTTAAGTAAAATTCTGATGCACTAAAACTTTCCTACAGCTCTAAGAATAGGAGGTCCATAGACATAGGTGTTTCTCAGCTGCCACTTTGGTGTCTGTATACCCAGAACTCACGGTCCTTCATCTCTGTCCTTGTTCTTCTACCTGCTGCTGCTCATCTAATCAGTCACATTCATGCTTAAGTCTTATGAAATCTTCTCCCTTTTACCTTTAAATTGTTCACATGAGACATGAAATGATTAAACAGGAGCAACTATTATTTTTATTACAATACTGTTTTTCCTAAGAATGATTATAATGGTAGCCCCCAATTGGAGTCTAGGGAATTTAATCTGGGAGCCATTGAAATATTTCTTAGAAAAAATATATCAAAATAATAAGTATGATTATTATTCATTGAGAGCCAGGCATCCCACATTTCATCAAATCAAAGTTGCCATCAATTTAAGAAGCACTTTACAATATGTACCACAAATAAAGGGACCAAAATGTTACAATTAAACAATGAGAGCACGCTTTCTTATTGATTGTAAAATCATCCTAGAGATTATCATACTAAGCGAAGTTAAGTCAGAAAGAGAAAGACAAATACCACATGATATCACTTATATGTGGAATCTAAAATACAACACAAATGAACATATCTACAGAACAGAAACAGACTCACAGATACACAGAACAGACTTGTGGTTGCCAAGAAGAGTGGGGAAGGGAAGGATTGGGAGTTTGGGATTAGCAGATGCAAACTATTATATATAGGATGAATAAACAACAAGGTCCTACTGTATAGCACAGGGAACTATATTCAATATCCTATGATAAACCATAATGGAAAAGAATATGGAAAAGAATATGAAAAAGAATATATATACATATAACTGAGTCACTTTGCTATACAGCAGAAATTAACGTAAATCAACCATACCACAAAATTTAAAAAAATTTTTTTAAATCATCCTGATTTCAGAGATACTAAAACACGAAAAAATGTGTATTTCAGAGTCAATAAATTATGATATATCAGGTGCCTTATTTACATCATCCCAAATCCCCACCAGACCTCTCAGAGGTAGGAATTTTTACCTTTATTTTGCAGATGAGGAAACAGACCACATTAAGCAATTGCTCCAAAGTCAAGGTAACTAATAAAATGACAAGGTTGGGGTTTAAACGTAGGCCTACCTGACTGCAAATCTGAATATTTCCATCATACAGCACTTCCTCCTCCAGAAATCTCAGACAAAAAATGAGGAAAACGGCAACAGCACTTGTTCTGAAAGGGACCAGTTATTATTGCTGTCCACAATTAGGTGCTTAGAACAGCTTAACAGGCAGGTGTTTCTAATTTGCAATATTTAATAAAAATGGCTATTGTCAAATTCTATCACAAACTGGATACAGACTCAGAATTTTTCCAGAACCAAAGGAAAAAATAACCTGTAACAATTAGCCTACATTGTTGTTTTCTGAGTAAAATAATGTTTCACTCTCTACCTCCTAGATATAAAAACTACCTTTGGATGGCTTCAAGTTTGCCAACCAACCTTTGAGTCTCAAAAGAGATGTATTTTATTTGATTAATATTATCCTCAGGATTATATATAAATGCTGAGATACGAAATGAAAAGTTTAGGAATGTGCCAAGTCTAGGACTGGTTAATGTGTCTGGCATGCCTGAAAAATCCCAGAAAGCTGCTCCCAAATGTCTGCAATTACAGACATTCGAAAGATGTGTTATGATTCAGGTTTAAGTTTATTCCATTTAGGGACAGAGATGGTTTTCAACAGTGGTATTGGGCTATGAGTTCAGGCAGGACCGTTTAAAGGTGCCTTAGTAATAATGTATGTGTGCTGGGAGAAAGAAAGAACAGGAAGAAAGAATTAGCCCAACTTTTCGAATGGCAGGGTCTATTTCCAGAAGGATCCATTCAAAGTATTATGGTATTAAATAGAAACTGCTGTAAGTTGTATCGTTTTATGGAAACCTCAGAAGCCTCTTTCTGAAAAAATCTGGGATTAGAATGGATTGGTTTACCTTGCTCATAGTAAATGGTGAAAGGGGAGGTGATGATTCGGTCACCGTTAAAGAGAAAAAGCAGTGGGAAGGAGAAGATGAAGTGGTGAGTGATGACACTTCTGTCGATGCCCCCTTCCAGATGGGGGTGGAATACAGCCTTTTCCTGCTCTGGCTTCTGCCCAAGAAAGTAGCAGCACATTTTCCCCAAAATAAAGCACATGTTGTGTCATATTTTATTACACCTAAAGCTTATTTTACCTAATTTTTATAGTTCAGAAGAAGAGGAAATGAAGGAGAAAACAGGAGGATAAATAAAGTTTTGCTTTCCAGGTTCTAAGGTTACTCTACTGGTAGTCACTTCATTCTGTGCTTACTTATGTGCCTGGAATCTAAGAAAACTAGATAGAAATGTGGAATAGAGGGAGTCGTTAAGTGAGAGTAAGGGTTAAGATTAACCTCTTGTGTATAGAAGGGATACAAAATAAAGAATGGAAAGAAGTGGAAAAATGCCAGTACTAAAACATTAATCTACCAGAAATAGTTTTTCATAAATGTGAAAGTGCGACAACTTGAATTTAATTTAAAAGAAACACAAAGCCTTGATGTGCCTTCAGTGAGTTGTCAAAAAGACAGAACTTGGATTTTTTTAACCTAATTTTTAGTGTAACAAAATTGAACTTGCTGAACCGGTGATAAAAGGCAAAGGCCACTATCCACAACCACTCTAGGCTCCAGTCAGGGATTTACCCATCTTTTACAGCAGCATCCAGATGTGCCCAAGTGAGTTACATTTCCCCCTGGGATGCTTCCTCTAACATCTTCTCTCTAACAAGATAAATAGTGGTCTTCACACTTCTCATGGGTGCCATCAGAGGCAAAAAACAGAATAGTGCTTTAAACATGTGTTGGGTACTTGAGAGCAATGTGGTGATTAAGTCAGCTGGGGGCATCAAGGATGTGCTTCAGGGGGTTGGTAATAAGAGTCTGGGAGATATATTCATCACTGGATACTTAATAAAATCCTCCATATAACAATGCCTGCTAGGAATTCTAAGTAACTTGAGCATACTGTAAATACCAGCTGCATTCAAAGGAGACTAGCCTCATCCAATGGCAGAATCTAGAATGGCATTGTAGGCACTTTGCTTCCAGAGACATCAAGAAAATGAATGCTTTGCAAAATTAACAAAGAAGAGTTAAAATTTATTTATTCACTCATTCATTCAACAAACATTTGAGAGCCTACTATGTCCTAGGCCCTGGGAAGATAAAGACAAATGAGACAAGGCATCTGCTGCAAAGTCACTCCCAGTCTGGGAGACAGACTGGGAAAAGTAGATGCAATAGACCTCTGGGTGACTAGGACACATAGAAATCCCCAAGTTTCTCAGCTTCTGTCAGAAATCTCAGTAAAACAACAGTGAAAGAATAAAAAAAACCTTCAAACCCATAAAAACAAAAAGATTGAGAAAGATGCCAGCAGAAGACAGATATCTACCAAATTCGGGAGGATGGAAAGCAGATGGATGAGTGGTAACTGATTTAGTAGGACAGGGAAAACGGAAACTAAACTGCCTGCAAGGAGGAGCGCCAAGTCCAGCTGCAGAAGGCTGGAAAGAAGCAGGAGTTGCGCACGGAGGCTTCTGAAGTTCAGGGGAAGGGATGCAGGGTTGAAACAGAGGATGGGATATAAATTTATATAAGAAGCAATGAGAGCCTAGATCTGCTCCCCCAATCTGGCAAAAGATGGAAGCCTACTTTCTGCAGATGTTTAGAGATGAAGATAGAAGTGAAACGCTATACTAAAAACCGGGGAGATCAGTAAAAATCTGCATTCTGAATGGAGAGATTCTCCTCACCCGGCACCCCTCTCCACATCACAAGTCCCTTTGCTCTGCTCGGTTTCTGCTAAGCTGGCAGCTACATGCATATCTTCTGGCAGTGGACTGGAAGTTTCTGGGGAAATTGGTCCAAAGAAAAGATGTGCACATACTAACATGAGGGGATTCCCCAAATTAAAAAAAAAAAAATTCTCTGTCTTTTCAACTTGCATTGAAGACCCATCCAACCATACGGAGGCTCTCATCAGTTCTTAGTGCCTCACTCCTAATGTGTGCAGCTGGCCAAAGATTACCAGACACTTGAGGAAATCTCTGACAAGAAAGACAACAACCAAAACAAACAAACAAACAAATTAAGAGGGAAGAGATACAATTAGAGGATGAAAAAAAAAACCTTTCAAAATAATATCTTCAGGGACATAAAATAACATACTGCAGCCATGAACACAAAGTACCACACAGAGGAACATTCAGAGAGAAGGCTTCAAAATTTTAAATGACAGCAGAAAATAAGTGTATGAAGCAGAACAAATTGAAGAAGAATATTATATCACAGGAAGTAGGATTTGAAACAATAACAAAGAAACAGAAAAGAGGGAGAAGGAGAGATAATCCAATTAGAGGATCAACCCAAGAAGCCTAACATCTGACTAATAAAGCTCTAGCCGTGGAGAACAAAGAGAAAGGACAGGAATAAACAGTCAAAAAAAATTTTTTTAAGAAAATTTCCCAGGGGACTTCCTTGGTGGTGCAGTGGATAAGAACTAGACCCCACATGCATGCTGTAACTAAAAGTTCACATGCTGCAACTAAGGAGCCCATGAGCCGCAACTAAGGAGCCCTCCTGCCGCAACTAAGACCCAATGCAACCAAATAAATAAATATTAAAAAAGAAAGAAAGAAAATTTCCCAGAAATTTTACACATGAGACCTAGACAATGAAAAGGAAGGAAAAAAGCCCACTATGAACAGGAAATATTCCAGAGGAAAAATATCTGCTAATAAACAAATAATTAGGAATCAGAGTAGCACTGGGCTTCTCAACAGCAATTAAAAGCTAAAAGACAATAGATCAAATACTGTCAAAATTCTGGGAGAATATCATTCTAATCTAGAATTCTATTCCTAGCCAAACTATCAGTCAAGGTTGAGGGCAGAATTAAAGAATTTTCAGACATTTAAAGTCTCAAAAACTTTACCTATCATGCATCTTTTCTCAGGGAACTAATGAGGCTGTGCTCCAGTAACATACGGGTATAAACCAAAACAGAAGATGCAATCTAGAAAACAAAGGCTATAAGACAGGAAAGAGGCAAAGGGAATTCTCAGAATCACAGGGGAGGGCAGCTGTGCAGGGGCCTACAGAACAACGGGTTAAGTTTGGAGCAATACAGAAAGGCCTGCAAGAAGGATTTCTCCAGAAAAAAATAAAAGGTTTAGATTATCTGATATGTTTGGCACTCTAGAAAGGAGTTTTCTAGTTTAGCTGGAAAGTCTTATGTTAGTGACTGGCACACAGAAAAGCAAGCAAAACCATAGCAACAACAAAAACTAAAGTAGTAATTAATTCTGATTTTGCAATAGGGAAAGATCACTGGGCAGTGTGAAGAATGGACGGTGGCAGGGGCAGGACTGGAGGCAGGGGAGATAGGTTAGGAGGTGAGTGACAAAGTGTGGAAGAAGTTACAGGGCTTGAACCAGAGCAACAGTAGTAGGGATAAAGGTGAGGCCAATTTAAGGGAATGGAGAGCTAGGAGGGTAACTTCTGATGCAAGTTCAATCTGTAACCTTAACCACACAGTCTTGCTGATGAACAGCTAAGGCAAAAAGAGAATTTTAAAAGGAAAAAAAAAAAAGGGAGCATCATCATATCAGTAATTAACTGCGTGGAATACTAAGCATTGCTTTTCTCATTAAGATGCCTAAGTAGTTTCAAGAGGACTCAACAAATCTAGCTACTACTAGACCACTGTGCTGGCCCTTCGTAAGTAACAGCATTAGGCAGGTACTGTTATTCCCCATTTTACTAACGAGGCCTGGAGAGGTTAAGTAATGCACCCATGGTCACCCAGCTGAAAAGTGTCAAAGGATTCAAACCCAAGTCAGCTGTCCCCACAACCTAGTCTCTTAACTGCAGGGTTCATTCTAATAACTACTTAATATAATAATTATCACTTCCTGAGTACTCTGTGTCAGGCACTGGGCTAAATATTTTACATGTGTTAACACATTTAATCTTCAGAACAATCTTATGAGATAAATACTAGTATCATCCCCATTTCACAGGTGAGAGATAAAGTGACCTGCCGAAGGCCATCTAATTAGTAAGTGCTAGGATTCAAGCCCAGTCACTCCAGCTTATTAAAAATGAGCTGCGCTATAGGGTGCTGCCTCCTGTACCACTGGACCATATCACCTTCTCTGAAGTTACCTTGATTCCTCTAAATCTCCTTCTTTCCCTAAATCCAGTAATGGGCAATGATGGGCAAATCTTACTGAGGTATGTATGTCTAATGTAGCACATGGTGGCCTGGTGGCCAGCAAACATGCTTTATTTGGTTCACGCAGTGTTTTTTGTTTCTCTTTTAATTAGGAAATCTCATACAAAAATCCAGGTTTTCAACTTCCCTAGGGAAAAAACAAACAAACCCAGATCTGACAACACCAACTCATATTCTCTCTCACACAGGAAAAACCACCTAACTGAATAATGGCTGTCCCTGTCAGATACTGCATGTATGCGTTTTCAAGTTCTCCATAGATTCCACCACTCCCCACATCAAACACACTGCATTCATTTGCAGTACTGCCTGGCTCCCTTGGGCATCTGCCTTTTGAGACCCCTGTTCTTACGAAAGAACTTTCGCACCCTGGGCCTCTTTATCTCACACCTGTACTGCTTTAACAGCCTCTTAACAGGTCGTCCAGCCTCTACCCCCTCCATCTACTACTCCATTAATTTCCCTAAAGTGTAGATCTGATTATGCCATCCTTTGCTTAAAAACCTTTGATGACTTCCCAATGCCTGTTAATCCAGCCCCTAGGGTTGGCAAGTAATGATTTTCACAATTGTGATGCCAACCTTCTTTTTTACTATTATCTCCCTCCTAACAACCCAGACCTCCTGGCATATTTGTTGCTCTCTAAACATCCACCTCATTTCCTGCTTCTAGGCCATGGTCCATATTTGTGTTAAATTTTTAATGATAAGAAATATTTAAATGCAAGTTTAGTTTTTCAAATTATGCTAGAGGCTTCTTTAAAACTCCTGGTTTATAAGATCAATGGAGAAATAAAGGATTATCAAGTAAATGGAGATGGAACAATTGGTTAAAAATATACAATTTTTAAAAATCAGATAGATTAAAAAAGGTTAAACATAAAAAATAAAACACAAAAAACTAGAAGATATAGGAGATTACTTAATCTCTGAATGGGAAGGGCTTTCTAAGCCCAGAAACAATAGAAATCCCAAAGAATAAAATAAAAAGATATGACTGAATAAAAAATTTAAATTTATTTATGTCACAAACATCATAAAGGAAATTAAGTGGCAAAAAAAAAATCCTGAAAAAAATATCTGTCACAAATCAGGGATGAAAGAACATATAATTTATCAAAAGAATGTGAAAAAAAATCAAACATGAAAAATTGATCTTCATTAGTAATTAAGGGAACACAAAAGAAAAGATTCAAAAAGCAAAGAGTGGGGCTTCCCTGGTGGCGCAGTGGCTGAGAGTCTGCCTGCCGACGCAGGGGACGCGGGTTTGTGCCCCGGTCCCGGAGAATCTCGCATGCCGCGGAGCGGCTGGGCCCGTGAGCCATGGCCGCTGGGCCTGCGCGTCCGGAGCCTGTGCTGCGCAACGGGAGAGGCCACAACAGTGAGAGGCCCACATACTGCCAAAAAAAAAAAAAAGCAGAGTAAAAACATAATTTAAAAAAACTCACTGTATTGGTGAAAATGGAGTGAAGAGGGTACTTTAGGGCACTGTTGTAGGAATATAAACTGGTGAAGCCTTTTTGAAAAGCAACCTGACAGAACAAATCAAAAGCCCTAAAAATGTTCTTTGACACAATGATTTTTCTTCCAGACTCAAGACCAGGAATTTTCAACTTTGGCACTATTGATATTTGGGGCTGCATAATTCTTTGCTGTGGGGGTCTGTCCTGTGCACTGGAGGATGTTTAGCAGCATCCGGGACCTCCACCCATTAGATAACTCATAACAACTCTCTCCCACTCCACCCTTTAAAAAGGATACACACCAACTGGACAAAAGTGTTACTTTAGAAGAAAAAGGGGGAGGAATAAAAGGTACATTCATTTTACCTGTAATATTTTTTAAATTTACCATGAGAATCTACCCCTGTATATTTATTTCTTTTTCGTGCCTACTTGCTTTTTAAATTTAATTTTCTTATTTTTTTATACAGCAGGTTCTTATTAGTCATCAATTTTATACACGTCAGTGTATACATGTCAATCCCAATCTCCCAATTCATCACACCACCACCACCACTACCCCCGCTGCCGCTTTCCCCGCTTGGTGTCCATACCTTTGTTCTCTACATCTGTGTCTCAATTTCTGCCCTGCAAACCGGTTCATCTGTACCATTTTTCTAGGTTCCACACATATGCGTTAATATACGATATTTGTTTTTCTCTTTCTGACTTAACTTCACTCTGTATAACACTCTCTAGATCCATCCACATCTCTACAAATGACCCAATTTCGTTCCTTATTATGGCTGAGTAATATTCCATTGTATATATGTCCCACAT
>NC_041232.1:6009458-6059001 GCF_002837175.3 Physeter macrocephalus | reverse complement strand
GATCTATATTTCTGTTTTTGTGCCAGTACCATATTGTCTTGATTACTGTAGCTTTGTAATATAGTCTGAAGTCAGGGAGTCTGATTCCTCCAGCTCCGTTTTTTTCCCTCAAGACTGCTTTTGCTATTCCGGGTCTTTTACCCATGTATATTTATATACTTTTATTTTTTTTAAATTTCAGAAATAAAATATACAAACATATTAACAGTAATTATCTTTGAGTCATGAAACTGGATGACATTTGTTGTTTCTGTATAATTTATCTAAAAATACTGATTAAAAAATTTAAAAATAGCATTAACCTTATTTTTGAAGAAAAGAACAAAGACTGAAAAAGATATAAAAATGTTAATAGTGCTTTCAGATGGGAAAAGAGATGACATGCCATTTTGTTTGCCTTTTTGACCATTGCTTTCTAAATTTTCTACCACAGCATGCACTAATTTACAATTCAAAAAAGTTTTGCTTTTTAAAAATCCTAGTCTTAGCTCTGTTCCAGGAGAGCTAAGGCTAGCACCTGGGTCTGCTGAAAGCCAGTGCTCATGACAGACTCTGTTTGCTAAGGTTTGAGGCAGTCACCATTGCCATGGGGCTGGTCCTGGCAGAGGGTAAGCCCAACCCAGCCCCATATTCCAGCCTCATTGTATGGGGGTGCTGTTTTCCTGCCCTGTGTCTCAATCCTGGCTGCCTAAGCCCGGGACACTCAAGTGCTTCCTTCCTTTCCCCTCTTCCTCCCACTGGGAGGCCTCTGGCCTCCCTTTGTTCCTTGGGCCCTGAAGCCCCACCCATAGTATTGAGAAAGGTGGCCCCTGGTGGAGTGAAGGGAAAGGCCCTTCAACCCCAAGCCATGTCTGGATCCCCATCCTCTCTAGTATCCGCAGGATTTTTCTACCTGCCCCCAGAGCTGAGGCTCACGTGAGCCTCTGTTCCCAGGGTCCAGAGGGGAGCCTCCAGCCAGCAGTTAGCTGTCCTCATCAGCCACAGGATGGTTATCACTGCCCGGTCCTCCATCCCTGCCACCTCCAGCTCATCTGCCCGTGACCTACCTGTCATTTTCTCCCAGGGGGAGAGAGTGCTGCTCTGAGGTTCTGGGCAGTAGGCTGGGCCTGGCCCCAAAACCAGGGCAGCTCTTGCCTACTCCTTCACTTTTGTAAAGCCAACCCTTTAACCAGAATAGTATTAATTCCTGGTTCTTTGTACTACTGGTCCAGCTGCCTTGGGCTCCTTTTCTACATTAATAAAGAAATAAGTCAAAAACTAAATAAATAAATAAAATAAAAATCCTAGTCTTATTAACTCTGAGTTAAAAAGAATAGTACCAAAAGAATAAATTAGGACTAAATGGGGTCAGAGGTAGTGTGGTACATGGCTCCTCTTTACAAGGCAGTTCAAAATCCTGGCCTCCAAGATCAGACACCAGGGTTGGGAAAGAACAGTTTAGAACAGGGTTTAGAATTGCAAGGCTAGGGGCTTCCCTGGTGGCCCAGTGGTTGAGAGTCCACCTGCTGATGCAGGGCACACGGGTTCGTGCCCTGGTCTGGGAAGATCCCACATGCCGCAGAGCAGCTAGGCCCGTGAGCCATGGCCACTGAGCCTGCGCGTCCAGAGCCTGTGCTCCGCAATGGGAGAGGAAAAAAGAATTGCAAGGCTAGGAAGATAGCTCCTCTGAGAGCTTAAGAACCATGGGAAGGCAGTTAGGGCCCTGAATGGGGAACAAACAAATGGGTGTGATGCAGTCTCGAACATGCCATCTCCAACTAGCAACTAAGGAGCAATATAAACAGAGAGACTAGTTAGAAGGCTGGAAATGGCCTGGTAGGAAAAAGACTGCAAACTCTGCTGAGATAAGCAGCTGATAATAGGTTCTGAGAGACTTGTTCTACTTGATTTACAAGTATAAAGTCATATTGTGTGTTACTATGCAAATAATTTTTGGTTGTTTTTATTTTTAAAAAGCACGATTATATTTCTTGGAAAATCTCTATCTTCTGGCTTATCTATTTATGAAGAAAAAATGGTACTCACTCAGCATCCACTATGTGCCAGGCAGCTGACACATGTTGGCTTACTTGAAACTCAGAACACACTAGGGTAGGATGGTGTTATCTCACTTCAAAGGTTGGAAAATTGAGGATCAGTCAGGTCATTTAACCAAGAGCACACAGTGAGTAAAGTATAGGAGCAGCACTTGATCAATCTCAAAATTAATTCATTCAAACAACCAAAGCAATATTTTTGAGCACCTATTACCTGCTAGCTAGGCCGGGGATACAACAATGACTGTGATAAACTCTGCTATCATGAAAAGTGCGAGGCTAGTGTACAGCACAGACTTCACACAAGAAATTACAACACAGAGTTTGATGAAGACTGGGGAAGTGTAGGAGATGAGGTGAAACAGCAGAACTCAACCTCGGGCAGTGATCAACGGAGGCCTCCCAGAGAAGCAGATTTAAAATGAAGCCTGGGCCAACAAGTATATGAAAAAGTACTCAACATCACTAATCATTAGGGAAACATAATTCAAAACCACAGTGAGATATCACCCACACCTGCTAGAATGGCTTTTATCAAAATGACAAGAAACAACAAGTGTTGTCAAGGATGTGGAGAAAAGGGAAACCTGGTGCACTGTTGGTAGAAATGTAATTTGGTACAGCCACTATGGAAAACAGTATAGAGATTTCTCAGAAAATTAAAAATAGAACTACCATGTGATCCAGCAATTCTACTTCTGAGTATTTATCTGAAGAAAATTAAAACACTAACTCGAAAAGATACACACACCCCCATGTTCACTGCAGCACATGGCCAAGACATGGAAGCAATCTAAGTGTCCATTGATGGATGAATGGATAAAGAAGATAGATATAGAAATAGATATAGATATAGACATAGATACTCATATATATCTCAGCCATAAACAAGAATGAAATCTTGCCATCTGGAACAACATGGATTGACCTTGAGGGGCATTATGCTAAGTGAAATAAGTGATCTCAGTTATACATGGAATCTAAAACAAAACAAAAACAAAACACAACCAAGCTCACAGATACAGAGAACAGACTGGCAGTTGCCAGAAGCAGGGGTAGGCGTAGGGATGGGGACAAAAACAGTGAAGGGGGGGTCAAAAGGTACAAATTTCTAGTTATAATATGAATAAGTCATAGGGATGTAATGTACAGCATGGTGACTGTAGTTTATAATACTGTATTGCATATTTGAAAGTTTGCTAAGAGTGATCTTAAAAGTTCGTATCACTAGAAAAAAATTTTTCTATGTACGGTGACAGATCTGAACTAGACTTATTGTGATGATCATTTCACACTGTATACAAATATCAAATTATCATGTTGTACATGTGAAATTCATGTATTTGTAATACATCAATTATACCTTGATTTGTAAAAGGGAGAAAAAAAAGAAGCCTGAAAGACATGTGAGAATTAGAAAGATGAGGTGGGGCAAGGCGCAGAGGGAGAAGAACAAGCAAGAGGCATAAAGAGAGCATGAAGCTTTCAAGTTACTGAAGAAAACTCAGTATGGTTGAGTCATGCAGTGCGACTGAGAGTTGTGGCAAAGAAGATGAGAGAGGACGACAGGGACAGCCAGGAGCACCCAACAGGCTAAAATAAGCAAGGCCCAATTTGGGTTTCTGAAAGATGTGACTATAAGGAAGCAAAAAACTTGGAGGGGAGCCAGCGGGGACATAGAATTATCAGTTAAGTGGCTGTTCATAGAGTCCAGATGAGAGATGAATGTAGCCAGAACAGGGGTGATGGCCCTGGGATTAGAGAAGTGAGCAGACATGAGGAACACTCAGCACATAGAACTTAACGGAATTAGTATTCGTATAGAGCTTCAGAGGCCAAATGAAATAACCTTCTCTGAGTGCACATTATGTGCTCAACTCTTCGAACATGTACTCTCTAGCCCATGACAATCCTATGAGGTAGTGTTTTCCTCACTTCACAGAAGAGGCAGAGGCCCAGATTTCATAACTTGTCCTCAGTCTCATGGTTGACAAGTGGCAGGGCTGGGATTCAGACCTTAGTCAGTCTGACTTCATAAAGCGCCAGCTCTTTTCAAAATACCGTACTGCATCTGAATAGATTCAGAAACTTTAAACTCCTGCTTTTATTCAATAGTTTAAAAACAAGAGAAACAAGGATAGGAAAAAGAATTTTCTTTGCATCATCATTCTGTACCTTAGATTTATAAAGCTATAAAGATGTCAAACTAGCAGGGACCTTTGTCATCAGAGGACCATAGAGTTTTATAGCTGTCCTAGAGGGGCTTCCAAGGTGCCTGCCTTGTCTAGCTCTTCTGTCCTTCCAGCGCAAGGGCCACCAAAGCTTTGTGTCATAATTTAGGACTGGTTTTCTTTCTGTTTTTAGTTTTTTGAAATTTTCAAACAGAGAAAAGTAATATAATGAATACCTATGATTCAACTTTAATAAATCTTAATGGTCTCCCATATTTGCCTTAGGATTTTTTCTTTTCTTTTTTATGGAAAATAAATATTACAGATGCAGTTTACCCCTTTCTTCCCTTTCCAGAGTAACCATTATTCTGAGTCTGGTGTTTACCACTCCCATGCATATTTGATACTATTACTGTGTACTATGAATCCACAACAATTGTTGCATTTTTGTATGTTTTCAAATTTTATAGAAATGGTAACATACTGCATACATCATTCTGTAGATTTTATTATCTACATGTATTTGCATTATTTGTATTTTTTGGTAGAAGTCAACATGGTAAAGTGAGGCAAGCCTGGACTCTGGGAGAGCCAGGTAGACACTATGGCTTTTTCACTTAAGCCCTCAGGCAAGTTACTGAACCTTCCAGAGCCCCAGCTTCTTGATTTGTAAAATGGAGATAAAGGGCTACCTTGCAAGGCTATTGGGAGGTATAAGATAATACCTATCTTTAGGCCTGGCACCAAGCAGATATTCAACAAATGTTAGCCATTATTTGCCACAATAAAATAGTATACACTCAATAAATAGGAGCTGTTTTTATTGTAACCTGTAAAAGTTCTTTATATCTGTTCGAGAATCCTAAGCCTTGAATGGCCCCAAGGTCCCCAGTGTCTGACTGTGCTCCTGTAACAGGAGGTGTGATAACTTCCAGGTCAAGTCTCTGTGAATTTTTACGTAGTCCCCTATCCAGCTGGGCTTGGCTTGTTTATTTTAATGGTAGAATTAAACTGCTAATTCTTTGATCTCTACCAAATGCCATTCCATATGACTGTGTATAACTTGCAGAAGTCCTTTAAAGCCTAATCCTGCCCCCCAGCCCCAGCCCCTTCACCTCTCCCATGGACAAACCCATCCCACTACAATTCTGTGTTATCCATAAATTTAATGAGCATTCATCTGTGTTTTCAATAAAGATGCTAAACATGGGCTCAGGACTGACACCAGCAGAAGCATGGTGGTGCTTATATAATCTCAGCTTCACCTGTCACAAGAAGATTGACATTGTGCTTTCAAAAGCTCTTCTGATTACGTTATTGCTCCATTTTTAAAGAAAAAAGAAAAATACATTTATTCATTGCCTTATTTTTAATACCTCAGTCTGACTTATGCTTAACCTCTGCTGGTCAAAACTTCACCCATTCTTCACGATTCCTCTCAACTACCAACTCCTTCACAAAATCCATCCTGACACTCCCTCTGCCCCAAAGGGGTAATCTCTCTCTCTCTTCTGAATCCAGAGCCTGCGCCTGTTGCACAGAGCTCAGCACGTACTTAGCCCTATGCAGCACTGATTAAACTGCAACTTCTCCAGGGAAAGACATCCTACTTCTCTCACAGGAGTTAGAAGAGCCTGTTAAGAAGGTACTGACTGGAACTCAATAACTGTTAGGACTTGGTACACTGTGATGGGACAGCAGCCACTATGCAAACGATAACCACCACTGAGTGCAGGCCAACCCGCTGATTCTGATGTCCACATGGATTCAATCTCTCTGTCTAAAGGTTATTAGTAATAGCTAAAATCAGGAACCTCTGCCATGCCTGGTCCTTTATATGCATCAATTCTATGCTTATATTAATCCTGTAAGAGAAGTGGAATTGTCCCCATTTTCCAGACTGCAGTGAACTATAATTGAAATCCAGGTCTGTCTAACTCTGAAGCCCATGTTCTTCCCACTTCGAGTGTCCAACATTATAAACACTAGTCTGACTCTCATGGCTCTGCGAACTGGCTACCCTGCCACACATAACTGAGCTTGAGGCAAGGAACACAATGAATAAGTCAGTTGGGATGCCCTCAGACACAGCCAAACAGTAATTCATAAAAAATACACTTAATCTTTCCCAAGATTCCCAAGCCTCTGGTCCTTCCATCCCCCAGAGAAAATCCCAATATCCATTCAGGATATTAATTATGATAAAAAATTATTAAATACTCATAAATGCTAGACACTACAGGGAACACTAGAAAAACACTGCTATATATCGTCACTCTTATTTGAAGAAAATTAAGTGTCTAAATGATGAGGACTCCTGGTAGCAGTAAACACTACTTTATTACTTGCATTTTCCCCACCCTTCTCTTAAAACTGTGTATTATTTATTCTCTTGGATTTCAGACGAAAGGCCAAAAACTAAAACGTGTTCCAGTAAAATACGATCTTAGTGGAGAGCATACCACCAACTCACTATCAGCCTTATCTCCATCATAAGGGTCCTTGTGAAATACTACCTACAGTGTTTTCATGTTTCCTTGCTCCTTCTTAGACTGAAACAGGGAAAAGAAGGGCTTAAACCTTTTATATGAATACAGTGAAGATGAAAAGATGCTCTTTTACGTTAATGCTAGAATCACACCCCCCCCACACACACACAGAGAGAGAGAGAGAAAGAGAGACAGAGACAGAGAGAGAGAGACAGACAGAGAGAGGGAAATGACTCTATTCAACCTAATTTATTTCTCCATAGTAGATCTGGATATTTTTTCCTTATAAATATCCTCAAATTTCAAGAGTCATTTTTTTCTCAGAACTTCTGTTCAAGGTGGTATAGCACAGTAATTAAAACATGTGACAAGACCAAAAAAGATCATGTGTACCTTGAAACCCAGACTAGAATTTACACCTGAGGATAATTCTGCCCAGCTGCCCCACACTTTAGGGTCAAGTTGATATTAAATTTTAATAAAATGAAACTTCCATCTAGTGGTTTTCTAAGGACTGAGGGAATTGAGATTAACAAAGGAAAATATCAGACAATGAATGATTCACTGATTTGGCTGGTATGAATTAAATGAGAATTTTCAATGATGAAGATGTTAAATGAGTAACAGAATAAAACATTTGATGGGATAAATATATTCAAATTAAACATTTGAGAACATCTGAAATGAAGGAATGATTTCCTATATCATGGAAGGAGCCCACATAAGCCCAAATCTTCTTCCTTTCCCCATGCATGAATTCCTTTAACAAGCCACAAAATCATTTACTTCACCATTAGAGATCAGGCTTAAATGGACATAACCCCTTGGAAGAAGGAGCACCTTGATTTTCATGAAATAACACTTATTTCCACCCCTCCCCCCACCCCACAACACACTGATTCATGCTGAGGTTTAAGTATCTGATGAGTAGAAGAGGGTTACTGGAGACTGTCTGCACAAACCTCTAAATAGCCATGGGATGTCAAAAGAGGGGAACATTACTAGAAACTGGGAAAGGGAGAGGTTAGAGTCCAAGGATCTGAAGCAAAACATTTAAAATTCCACCTAAGTCCCTTGGAAGCCAGCTTGCAAAATCTACTCCCGATTTTTCTAATTATGCATTGGGTCAGCTGTGAATACTCTGCAGTAACTGCTAATTAAAATACAAAAGCCCATGATCACGGACTGGTAAGTGACGGTAAATGCATGCATTTACAAAAGATGGGAGAAACCTAAGAAGATTTTGGTTAATAAATGCTCTAGTCCCCTCGGGTTTCTTTGTATAAAATATTGGCTCACTGTGGGCTCTGACTCAAGTTATGGTCATACAGCACCTCCAGATCTTTTGTAGTTTAATTCTTTAGAGAATTAACAAAATGTGTCCATTTTCTAATCATCCTTCAATGTTAATAACATTAGATGCTAATTACAGTGTTTGTGCTAGCCCAAGCAGCAGTTAAGTGTCCAGAGCTAGTAAAGACAACCTATTCTATCATATTGCTCAGAGGTTAGGCCAAAAGGGAAAATTTAGCCGACTCTGCTGAAGCACAAATCTGGTTAACATATCCCTTGCAGTAGATGAGCTCTGATTAGTATTTTCTCTGTTAAATCATTTAAGACCTGAGAGCTGCATTTTGCCTTAAATAGCACTAGGGCTTCATAAACAAAAGAGATGGGTCCTCTTACCAGGGGTTTGAAAAAATCATTGAATGTTGGCTACAGGGAAGCCAGAAAAAAGAAAACTGACACATTTCTACCCTGGGAGCCACACTACATTCTAGTTGCCATCCTCATTAGTACTTTACTCAGCACTATTGCAAGAAACAGGCACTCAAAAGTAATTTAAGTGCAACTGACTCACATTGTTACAGATAATGGGGGAAAGTCTCCACTCTGGGGGTGGGGGGGTGGGATTATCTATTACTGGAAGTTATCTACAAGTTGAATATAGTACCCTTAAGAAGAAGATTCTGAGTGCAAATAACTAACAAGTCACTAAGCCCTTTGAAGAGGATGCCACTTGATTTTGTGGAGGCCAAGTAACTGTAAAAGGGGCACAGTATATGGGCCTTCAATAAGTAATTGTTGACTGCTGTGACATAGTACAATCACTATGGGTTAATTCATCCTGAAAATCACTGTAGCATTCCACTAGAGGAACACAAAAACACTGACCCTGAAACACTTGACTACATGGTACACTGAAAAGGGCAAAAGGCCACACCTTTGGAATCAGATAGATGTGGAAATGAATATAGACTCTACTACTTACATGTATGACCTTCAGTAAGTTATTTATACCTCTGGATCTCAGTTTATTCAGGCTATAAGGTCAATAATACCTGCCCTTGTAGATTCTTGACAATGTAAACTCCTAGCAGAGCACCTAGAACACAGTAGGTGTCCAGAAGAAAAAGATTTTTCTAAGCTCTGCATTAGAACCATAAATATCAACATCAAAGTATGGGCTTCAGAGACACTGGAAAGCTGAAGGCAGAGACGTGATTCAGGGACACATAGGAATGTTCTCTATTTTCTCTCCATCAAGAATGAGTTGGCCTTGCTCACACTAAGCCTGATGGAGGATCCAGGAGAGCACTACCTTTGTAAATATGTACTTAAAGTACATATACTCTACATGTAAGCTCTTCTGGAACAGTGATGAAACCCTCAAAATAAAAAGATGTGACTCATCAAGTTGTATACATTAAATATGTAGAGTTTTGTGTGTGTCAATCATGCCTTAATAAAGTGGTTTAAAATAAATACATAAAATATGATATTTCAAAAAAAAGATTGTAGAGTAGGAGGTACTCAACCTGGCAGAACTTGACTTGCACAGGGATTGTCTTAGGAAGCTGTGTGCCCTGTAGGCAACCAATGGGCAACAAGAACACTACAATGCACCTATGACTACTCTGCATAGCCACCTGCTCCCACGAGTCCTATACATATGACACAATAAATCTAGAATTTGCAGTAGGTATGTGGCTGTGTGTATGTGAAGTCTCTTCCCTTCATTCTGTAACCTGCCTAAAATGCTGCAAGGTGCTTAAATAAATAAAGGACACATGGACTTCCCAAGAAGCACCCACTGATATCCACGAATCCTAATTTCTTAGTAAGTAAAGGCAAAGTAACTTAGCATTAGTCAAGCCTAATGGTGCTTTTCTGTGGTTCGCAGTATTCTCCTTCACCAGCCCTGCCCACAAAACTCCATACTACATTTGGTTCTTCATCCACATAATAATGTGACTAAAACAAAGAAATGGCAGAGATGCTGGAATTGCCATACACTTCCAGGGTGGGTCAGTGAAAAGGGCACCACACTAGAGGAATCAGAAGAACCAATTTCAAGTCTCAGCTTAATCAGAACAGTTTCTAACGCTTTTGTGACACAGCCAGAAAACAACGGAATTCAAAGATTCTGGAAATCTATGAATAAAAATAGCCACACACCCACATATGACCTTTATGACCTCCCCTAGTTTACCAGGCACAGTTATAGCCCACACTTACACAAAGGTAACTTGTCTTTTTCTACATAAACTAATATCCTACGAATTCAAGTTACAACAATCCATGGTCTTGTAAAATATGGTATTTTGACCTCTAACCAAATATATATATTTCAAACTTTAAAAGATGCAAAACGGCTTCAGTCAACACCTGGAACTAACTCAAAGAACTAACAGACCTGAAACCAATTTCAGCCTCTGAGAAAAGGTCTGTTGGAAAATTGTGTGCTCAGATTTGAGACTGAAGATACTTATCCTCTACATACTAGAGGGTCAATCTCCAATCATTCAGAAGAGCAACTGCTCATTAGAATCATCTGGGACCTGCCAAGGAAAATTACGTGCTTTGTAGCCACTGACTCAAAACAGATCAGTTGAATTAAAAGGTTTCTCAGACACACAGCCTTGTAAAACAGGCTTAGCATATACACCAAGAGACCACGGCTCTCATAGTTTCATATTTTCACACCAAGTGATCTAGAGATGAGACTTCTCTGTACTTCACTCCCGTTAGCTATAAAAAAGGAGACTGGACACGTGGTGCCTTCTGACATTGCAATCCAGTACTTGGCTCACTCATGAGGGCCACCGCTGTGCTACCATTTTCCACACTACAAAAGGAAGGTAGAGGGTCCAGGGATGGATCACAGTAATTGGGCTTTATTGTGAAAAATGATGCCTCCCCTGCCCTTTTTGTTCCTTGTTTCCTAATTTGGCAGTTAATTTTCTTCCCCACAAGAGTGGCCTCTCTCTGGAATTTATCTCTAAGGAAATAAAAGCAAGGCCATCTCAAGCTGACAAATCTCTAAAGTGATTTTGAAGCGTGCACACCTGTGTGAGGATAGGTCTGTGGGTGTGGGTATGTTGGGGTTGGGTCAGAAGACTAGGACGCTAGTGATCATGTGCAAAAAGAGGATGAAACCATCTTCTCCACTTATCTTAGGGATACTATAAGAATCAAATGAAAGAAGTAGAGAGAAAGATTTGTTAGGCATAGTGCAAGCATGAGGCATGTTTTTATTAACTTTTCTTACTCTTATATACAACAGGTACCTTGAAATCAGAGAGAAAAAAGCCAGACTTGCACAGAGTACAGGCTCATTAAATTGTAACTGGCTACAAACTTAAATACCAGAGAACACTGTGAATGAAAAGCAACATACAATAGACAATCTTTGTTTAGCCCTTACTATACAGCAGACCCTGTGGGCTGAGAACCACACGCCTGGGTCACTGCTGCATCCTCAGCACCCGGCACAGCAATGGAGACAGAGAGAGGCACTCGATGTTGGCAGAGTGAAGGAGCTGCTGAAGAGATGAGAGTACAGTCTGGACAATGGGCACATAACAAGTGCAGTAATTATCATAGCTGATGAGAAAGAAGTTCACATGGTCCGGGCATGAAGGCGGGAGTGATCAGTCAAGCTGGACTGGGTTCACTGAGTGGGGGTGGGGTGGAGAGAAAGTCAGAAAAGCCTCAGGAGAGGAGGTGAGCTTGGACTGAGCGTTCAGTGCACAAACTCACTCATAAGTGTAACTGTCCTTTAACCACAAGATGTTTGGAGTGAGACGTGGTAACACGTGAGTTGTGTGTTGTGAAGTGGGGTACAGTAAGGAATAGATGTGTTTATATCATCTTTGCTATGTGTAATCCTACGGTGCTGAATTTATATGCCTTACATGGCCTCGTTTACAAAGTTAAAAAAACAAGGCAAGAGGTAGTTACCGAGGAAGAAAAGATATTGGCAGCTTCTACCAGGGTCCAGCAAGACCACAGTTGTTACTGATCCTGAGGTCCACTAAAGATGTTAATGACAGCAAATATTATTTTCAAGAATAAACTTCATGTGATGAAAACTCAAGTTTGGAGAAAATATTAAATACCCTCAGATACAGGCAAGAGATTTGCTGTAGTCAGTTCTAGCATATTCATTAGGTGTCTTTAAATGGTCCAGGTCAGAGAACTCATTGCTCCTAATAGCTGAGTGTTAATGACTACACAAGATATACATCATCCTGAAGCTGTGGTCCCAAGAATCACTCTACGATACACGAAAGATGGAAGGGGAGGAATTAACAACCCCAATTTATATTGCTTTCAGGATTGCAAGGCTAAGGAATTATTTCAATGGCAAGTTTGATTGCAACCTACATAAACTGGTCAGTAAAACAGTCTACAGTTTTGCACCATTAAAATTGAGTGTAACTTGCCAGAAAAATCTACAAATGACCTAACAATAAATTCACACATGAGTATAAAACGAGTTTTACCACATATCTATTTATATCAGTTCAGCCAAGTCATGTCTAATTTATGAATTCCATTCAATTAAAAGGAATTGTGGTGATGGAGGAAAGTGGTAATTGTATATAATCTATCAAGGTGAATAGTTTGAATAAAGGTGAAACAGGCTCAACATCATTAGTGACAGGACTATGCATCTTTAAAGTGCCTATAACATTTCACTTTAGTTTCAGAATAGACATGTAGGTACAGGAAACAGAGTATAAAGCATCAGTTTTAAAAAGCACGTTTTGGTCTCAGGACCCCTTTGTACTCTTGACAAGTACAACACTAAAGAGCTTTTGTGTGTGTGGATTTTACATTTCAATATTTATTATACGAGAAATTAAAACTATGAAAAATTTTAAATATTTACTAACCATAAGTATAAACCCATTACAGGTTTAATATAAGTAACACATTTTTATGAAAACTAGATCCTCTAAAACAACAACAAAATAATGAAAAGAGTGGCATCACTGTATATTTTTTAAAATCTTTACTACATGCTTAACAGAAGACAGCTGGATTTTCATATTTGTTTCTGTATTTAATCTGTGGCAATATGTTGTTTGGATTGAAATATATGAATAAAATCCAGCCTCACACATATATGTAATTGGAAAAGGGATAATTGCAGATATTACTCTTTAATACTGTACCAAAACTTGACAAGTGATATTTTTTAAAGGTTAGCTACAATGTGGAATCTGAGACTATATCAACAAAGTTTTTGTACTCTGTTCTGTAAAAATCCATTGGTCTATCTTGCACTTTGAATGGACCTTTCACCTACTCATGACTTTGTACCATCATGCATTGGTTATTTGCAAATATTGTTCACTCAGTCTTCAGATCTTCCAAATGTTGACACATTTCATTATACAATATCGAACACTCAACACCAATCTCATCAGAAAAATCTTTAAGCATTGGGAAATTGTCACGCTCACAGTTACAGTGGTGAATACAAGTTTTCCAAAATTCTAACTTTTCCTTGAAGCCTTGAATTGAAAATAAATACTGTTTTCCTTGAGGCAATAGGCTCATTCAGGTTTTTTTTTCCACTCATTCAGTTTTGATAAAACCTCTCCATATATTCAAGTCTGGGTGACCACAGTTTTTTTGTCAGTTATTCTTTTAAGTAAAAAATGTGCTCCATGAAAAAAAACATCCACTCAGCCCACAAATCAAACAACTGCACACGTACTTTTCTTTGAGACAGCCACAATACTTTGGTTGGTATGCAGCAGAGTTGATTTAAAAATACCACCTATTTGGTCACACAGAATATTAAAAAGACATGTACTCAAGGATTGAGACTCAATAAAATTAATGTTTTTTATTGCTTCACTGAGGATATTCTTAAGTGAAACTGGCTTTTTTTCCTTTTAACTGCACGTTTATGGCAGTGAAGAATATAATGACTTCTAGTAGTTTGGTGCTACTGCCCAGATTCATGCTAAGATGCCAGCAGTTTTTCCACCACTGCTTTTGTACCACTGGTGCAAAAAACATCAGCATGGTTTCAAAATAAAACAACCCACAAATAACATTTTAGTATTAATATGAAACTAATTTTGACCTCATGAAGTCCCTGAAAAGATTTCAGGGACCCCAGGAGTCCATGTACCAAACTTCGAAAACTGCTGGGGTATAGGAAAGACAGCTCTGAAGGCATGAGGATTAAAGTTCTGTCTCTGAGACCTACCAGCTGTGTGCTCTTGGGCACATAACTCATCTGGCCTTAGTTTGCTCACTTAACAAAATGAAGATTGAAAAGAAAAAAAAAAAACCCTCATTTTATAGACCTGCTGTGAAGATCATATGAGATGTGAAACAAGTAGCAAAGTACTCAGTAAGTGTTTACAAAATATTCTTTTTTAACTCTCTTTCCCCTACATGAAATGGAGATTAGCCTATTTTCAAATATATTCAAAAGCCAGGAGAGGTTAAATGACTGAAGATCAGAAGAACTAAAATAAATGGAAAAATTACTATGAGAATGATGCATAAATAACAGATCAATCTAATACTGTTATGAAACTGATTTTTAAATGCCTTGGACAAATGTTTATACTTTCTATTAGTAAGCATTTGTGAACTGCCTCAATTTCAAGCGATGGTACTCACCCTGAACCACTTATTACTGCTTCAGACACTACTGACACCTTCCCCAACACTCTCAAGAAAATCTCTTAAGAATTCAGTTTTTTCTTTGTTCTCTGCTACACACAAGGTTACACTCAATATAATCTCCATGATTTTATAGTTTTCCTACCCCAGCTGCTGGATCCCATCTGCTGTCCTTTATCTAGGACACCTGTTTCAAGAATGAGACAATTAAGGTGATGAACCATTTCCTCACAGAAAATAAAAATTTCCCATTTCCTTAGGAATGTTAGTAGGAGAGAGAAAAATGTTTAATAAAGCACAATTACACATCTAATTACCAGATATCAAGTATTTAACTAGAACAGACATTCTATTGGCTGTATCTTGTTTTGCTCCACTGAGACATTGTATTAGTTATCTATTGCTGTGTAACAAAATTACCACAGACTTAGTAGCTTAAAAATAACACACATTTATTATTTCATGGTTCTTTGAGTCAGGAGTCCCAGGCACTGCTTAGCTGGGTCTTCTGCAAGGGTGTCGACCAGGCCTGGGTTCTCATTTGGAGGCTCAGGTAGGGAAGTATCTGCTTCCCCACCCCTCATGTGGTTGTAGGGAATGCAGACTGCCTTCAGCTCCTCAAGCCACCTGTAGTTCTTTACCACATGGAGTTCTCCAACATGGCTATTTGCTTCCACATAGCCAGCAAGGAAGAGACTCCAGCATGACAGATGCTACAATCTTGTATAACATAACCATGTATACATGATCATGTATATTCTGGCACCGCTGAAATATTGTATTGGTTAGAAGCAAGTCACAGGTCCCGCCCACATTCAAGGTGTGGGGATCTTACAAGGGCATGAATATCAGGAAGCAGGGGTCAGGGGGATCATGGGGACCACCTTAAGAGTGTGTTTACCATAGACATATTGCAGCATATGAGGTCGCTAGAGGGGAATAAGAACTTGGGAAGAGCCAAGATTAGGGTGAGGAGAACCAATGAGTTTAACGAGCTATGGAAAAGGAGGGGTACAGGCTTATTACCAATATAAATTTATGTCCATAGAGACGCAACAAATCCAGACAAGAGCTGAGATAATACTAATATACAAGAAGGTCTGAGTTGGTGAGTTGGATACCACTGTAAGAGTAACAGGCGCTCACAATAAGCAAGTGACAATGGTGTGGCTCTGGGAAAGTGTCAGTTGGAACAGCTGGGAATATGGAAAGAAGAATCTAGGCTTGAGGAAGATGACTGGTAAGACAGATGCAGTGTCTGGACTCTACTTGAGGAGGCAAAAGCGTGGTGAAAGCAAGCTCTAGCTTTGGGAATCAGAGAGCTGAGTAAGAAATCAAACAAAAGTCCCAGTCACAAGGACCTGGTGAACAAGAATACAGTGAGGCTCCAGTTACAGAGCTCAGGGAGCTAGGGAGCTAGGGAGCATCTGGGCACACCATAGTTTAGGGCAGCAAGACTAATTGTAGATCCCACTGGCTAATAACCCAAAGCTACCTTAGCTCCAGAGACTGACTTAGGGACTGACTAGGGAGGCTGAAATTTAAGGTATTGGTGTTGGGAGCTTAGCAAGAGAAGACAGGAACTGGCTTTGATGGTTCTCCATCACTTATGACACTGGGTGGGGTCTGAATCCACAGTATAGTATGAACACCACCATAATCCAGCCTCAGTCTGCCCATCTATGTTGACACTCCTTAGATTGAAACTACTGGACTGGCCTGCCATGCTGTGAACCTGGCATGAACCTGCATGCCTCTGAGACTCATCCTCTGTCTACCCTGCCTGGAGTGCCCTATCCCCTCCAATTCCATCTGGAAAATTCCTACTTGCCTTTCAGGACCTAGTTCAAATGTTACTTTCTCTGTGAAATATGCCCACTGTCCAGGCCACTCTTGCAGCACTTACCCAGTTTGAGTCTTTACTCAATGTGTCTTTACCTTACAAGTCTATGGGTATGAGAGGAAAAAGGTTACATCTAACCATTCAACTTTGTATCCTTCCCACCTGGAATAGTGGTGGGGCTTGCATGGTTACTCAATAAAAATTATTGAAACAAAAAATCCAGGAAGCAATTAAATCACTCTTTATTGATCTTGCCTTAGGAGCCTAATTTTGTTCCCCCACCCTCATTGACACCCTTCTCATCTCTTTGCTACACACCCACTTCTTGCAGTATTGAGGGAGCTCTGTGTATATGTCTGGGTTCACATAACTGCTGCTCTTTAATGAGCATTAATGCAGTTGAAGCCTGACAGAGAGGGCTGAAAAAACAGCACTAAATCTTTTATGGACAAACTGCAAATCTGCATGCACAGTCAGACATTTCCCTTGTTGACCCTGAGCTCTGATCACCAGATGTGAGAGGTAAAGCAGAACACAACACCCACATGTTTTCAAAAGAGAGTAAATCCCAAGTGTAGTTCACGGCTGCCACTGTGGGCAACCCAGAAAGTCCACATGACCTGAAGGTGATTCTAAGTCCCTCTCCCTCTGCTGACAAGAAAAACATAAGTCTTGGCACTTGGTATCTTTAGTGTCTGAAGCTCAGTAAAAGTATTTCCTCTTCAAAATTCATTCTGCATGTGAGAATGGCTTCCTTCTGCCCTTGCATGTGAGACTTTAATGACTAAACCTAATGTACAAGAACAAAGCTGGATCACAGACATAGCCATGACTATTTCTAAGGCCGGCTATTGAGTTCGGCACTAAATAATGTTCAGAAGCTGTCTGCCTTCTCCTGGGCAACAGAGAAAAGGGTTATTCATCATCATCAGACATGCAGAACAGTACCAGTCAATTCTTTTCTGTGCTGAAAGATTTTAAGTTGAAATGAATCTTTCAAATCTGATTGTTAATGCTCAAGATGACCCCAACAGGGAGTGGCTGGAAACAAGGCCTCAGCTAATTTGCATGATGCCTTTTAGGCCTCTTAATACAGACATTAAACCCTGGAAATGGGAACAAATTATGCACACATCTGATCATTTTATTTTAAAATATGCAAAGATCCATGTTTTAAAATGGCCCTTTGGCCTATGACAATGAAAGAACTTCATTCATAATGAGGGACAAGCATTAGATATGCAGAGAAAAAAAGAACTTATTTGCTTAATATGTCCTTAGAGTTGGCCTTGTGGAGAGAATGTGTCCAGGAACTGGACAGCCCTTCTGTCAAGATACCCTCAGCATAACACTGAACACAGTAGGTGAATCCTATGCAGGGTGTCAGCTAGAGCCAGCATCTCATGTACCGTCGTGGCTTGTCTGCTTGCTCTTCAGTCCTTCCTTCCTTTCCACAAATATTCATTGAAAGCTTACTCAATGCTATTACTACGATAGACTCCCTCCTCCAAGAATAGAATTTATATAGTAGCATAAGTAAGAAATTAAAGACATAAAAAAGGAAGTTTTAAACCACATAAGGTGAAGGTGACAAAGTCCCTTTGGAAAGCATACTTGGCTTACTTCTCCAAAAAAAGAAATCGAAATTGCAAAAATATTTACTTCCACTGTTCATTGTTAAAAGTTTAAGGAAAGCTATTAAAATAATTCTGGCTTTTATAATCCATTTCCATGAGCTTCAAACATCTGTGCATTAGAACTTAATTATTTGAACTGGATTTGATCTGTTTTTACATCTCCACAGTTGGCCACAGCAGTGGAACTTCCTGAATGATTAGAGCTTGAACTTCCCAAAGAGATTTCTCTGAAAAGATCTCACTGTTAAATGACAAGAGGTATTTTATAGAAAACAAATACAATTAAACAAGTGGCTAAGTTCAAGATTTAATGTGTACATGATATCTATGTGAATAAACATTTTACCACTATACCAGAAAAATGAAAAGAAATGGCTTTCTAAATTAATGCAGTAAAGTGTACAAGAATGTCACAAAGGTTAACATTATGAAGAAGTAAAAATTCACTGAAATCCTGATATTAAACCTACCCTTTTACATGGCCTTTGGCTTTTGGAGGGCAAACCGACTAACGTTTATGCAGATATTTATAGTTTATAAAACACTTTACCTGTTATTTCTTTTAAGCCTCTCTTGTAATAGTTCTTAACCAGGGTGATGCTCCCCCCAACCCCAGGGCACATCTGGCAATGTCTGGAAACATGTTTGGTTGTCACAACTAGAGTAGGGGTGGGCAGAGGTCAAGGGTGCTGATAAACATCCTACAAGGCACAGGAAAGCCCCCCACCGCAGATAATGATCCAGCCCCATATGTCATTGCAGAGATGGAGAAATCCTGCTCTAAGCAGTGCTGAGCTTTAAAGTGCATGTGTATCACTTGAGGTCATGTCAAAATGCAGTGTCTACGGCAGACCCTGAGATTCTGCATTTCTCTCTGCTCCTAGGTGATGCTGATGGCTGATCAAAGGAGTATCAAGGTTCTGTAGATCACATGTAGTATTCAGTGTGCCTATCTTATGCAGCCATTCTCAAGAACCTGCTCTCAAAGCCCATAGTGAGTGGGCTACATGACTCCAGCCTTCCAGCCGTGGTTCTTATACCTCAACGGACCCCAGAACCCAGCTGAGCAGTCAGATGACCTAGGAATTTGTTATCAGGCCTCAGGGACTCTAGAGAGTTTCTGCTGAAAGCTAGGAGCTAGCAATCAATTCTGGGAGCCAGACACTAAGGCAGAGCTAGGTTTCAGGATGGCTTTGTGCCTGGTCCATGTGCACAGAGAAACAGAAGATTCTGAACTAGGGAGGGAAGGCAGGAGAGGAAGAAGAAGGGAGGGTGGGAGTGAAGGAATGCCTGATGAGAGGCAAATATGAGTGACCTCATCCTGCTTCCAGTCCCTCCTGAGGCTCCAGCTGAACTTCCTGCCCCAGAATTCATTAGATACCTCTACATCCTGTGATTACATTCCTTTTTTTTTTGCTTAAACTAATTTAAAGAGGTGTCTTCACTTAAAACAATTGATTCCTGACTAAAGTGTGTTCACAATGACTGTCCTCAACGCTGTAGTGTTAACAATGGCTCAGAGGTTAACAAACTTACCCAGTGTTAGTAAGAACCAGTAAATGGCAAAGCACAAATTCTTTGCCTCCAAACCCCCAGCTCCTTAAACTACATAGTCTGCCCTTTAATGATCCCATAATAAAATGCAAAACTATGCCACATCTCACAGAAAAACAAGAGTGACTCAAATTTTCATTCCATGATTCCAAGTTACTCCTTGCTTCCACCTGGAGGAATGTCTCCAATTGACTTTTCAAATTGAGATAAACTAACTTTTCTGCCATGGACAGACAATAACACGAATATGAAGGAAAAGTATAACAATGATCTGAGGAAGGGTAGAATTGTACAGATAATTCAAAATAACATGCAATTTATTTACTTAGGTAATTGACAAAATAAATAGCATATATTTGAAGTAGAACTTGATAAGCTCTGATATCAACACCTGTGAAACCATCACCACAGACAATATAGTGAACATATCCCATCATCCCCAAAAGTCTCCTCCTGGCCCTTGGTAATCCCTATTCTTTTGCCCCTCCCCACTTGCCCCTATTCCTAGGCAACTACTAATTTGCTTTCTATGCCTAAAGATTTCCAGAGTTTTATATAGGTGAAATCATATAGGGGGAGGTTCTTTCATTCAACGTACTTAATTGAGACTCATCCATGTTGTTGCATGTATAAATAGTTTGTTCCTTTTTATTAGCGAGAAGCATTCCATTGTTTGGATATAACCACAATTTGTTTATCCATTCACGTGTTAATGGACATTTGGTTGTTTCCAGTTCTTTTGGCTATTACAGATAAAGCTGTTATGAATATTCATGTACAAGACTTTGTGTGAACATGTGCTTTTCTTTTCTCTAGAGGAAATACCTCAGAGTTATATGGTTGGGTCGTATGGTAGGTATGTGTTTAACTTTTTAGGAAACTGCCAAACTGTTTTTGAAAGAGGTGGTACAATTTTAAATTCTCAGCAGCAGCATATACAAGTTCCAGTTCTTCCACATCCTCATCAAAACTTGGCATAGTCAGACTTTTTAATTTTAGCCTTTCTAATAGGTATGTAGGGTTTTAATGTGCATTTCCCTAAAAACTATTAATGTTGAACATCTTTTTATGTTGTTTTTGCTATTTGTTGCCATTATTTGATCAAGTGTCTGTTCAACTCTTGCCAATTTTTAAATTGTTGTTTGCTTCTTTTTATTCTCTCAACAGTGTCTTTCAAAGAGCAGAAGTTTTTATTTTGATGAAGTCCAATTTATAGATTCTATTCCTTTAGTAAATACAGGGCTATCCAGGTCATCTATTTATTAAGTGAGCTTTGGTAGTTTTTATCTTTCAAGAAATTTGTCCACTCCATCTAAGTTGTCAGAATTATTGGGATAAATTGGCATAAATCATAATATCCCCTTATTAACCTTTTAATATTTGTAGTGATATCTGCTGTTTCATTCCTGATACTAGTAATTTGTGCCTTTTCCCCCCCCTAATTAGTCTGGCTAGAGTATCAATTTTACTGATTTTCTCAAAGTACCAGCCTTGAGGTTTATTGATTTTTCTGGGTTTTTTTCTTTTATCTATTTCATTGATTTCTGATCTTTATTATTTCCTTTCTTCTGCTTACTTTCAGTTTAATTTGCTCTTCATTTTCTAGTTTCTTAAGGTGAAAGCTAAAGTCATTGATTTGAGACCCTTCTCCTTTTAATAATATAGCCACTAATGCTATGAATGTCCCCCAAAAGTGCTGCTTTAGCAGCATCCTGAAACTTTGATATGTTGTTTTCATTCAGTTCAAAATACTTGGTAATTTCCATTTGGAATTCTTTTTGGTTTTTTTTTTTGATTCATGTGTCTGAAAGGATAAATGACTGACCCAGGGACATGGAGTAAAGAAGCAGAGCAGCTGGAATTTGAATCCAAACCTACCGAATTCCAAAGCCCATGTCCTTAATCACTATGTAGTTACCCAACATGGCAAACCTTTTCATGCCTCCATATCTTCATACGTGGGCTATTTCCGCCATAACACTCTTCCTTTACCTAACTTCTAATTGGCTTTCAAACTCACTTCAATCACTACCTATCTAGGAATAACAGTGAAATAAAAATTTAAAAAATAAACAAATAAACAGAATGAATGCTAATATTTGTTGAGGGGTACTAAATTCAGATAATATACATATTTAATCCTTACAACAACCCTGTATGATCAATAGTAGAATTTCAATCTTAATTCTGAAGAAATGTCCAAGGTCATAAACTGGTAAATGGATAAGTGGTGGAGGTGAGATTTAAACATTTTCTAGCCCCAAATACTACTGGGAAGTTTGGAAAGACCAAGGAGGACGGTGCCTAACCAAAGACATGCATAAGAACTCCTTAAAGCTTTTCAAAAATATACATGCTCAAACCAGTTGCATTTCTATGTATTAATAATGAATAATACAAAAAGGAAATCAAGAAAATAATTCCATTTACAATAACATCAAAAGAATAAAAATAACTTTTAAATAGTAAATATAAATTGAATAAATAAATAAATTTAACCAAGAGGCAAAAGATACAAACATTGAAAACTTTAAAATATTACTGAAGGAAATTAAAGAAGACATAAATAAACGGAACGACATCCCATGTTCATGGGTTGGAAGACATAATATTGTTAAGATGATAATACTACCCAAAATGATCTGCAGATTCAATGCAATTCCTATCAAAACCTCAATGGCACTTTTTTGCAGAAAGGGAAAAATTCATCCTAGAATTCATATGGAATCTCAAGGGACCCTAAATAGCAAAATAACCTTGAAAAAGAAAAACCAACTTGGAGAATGAACACTTCCTAATTTCAAAACTTACTAGAAAGATACAATAATCAAAATATTGTGGTACTGGCATAAAGACAGATATATAGACCAATAGAATAGAACAGAGAGCCCCAGAACAAATCCTCACATATATGGTCAATTGATTTTCCATCACAGTGCCAAAACCATTCAGTGGGAGAAATGACAGTCTTTTCAACAAATAGTGCTGGGAAACTGGATATCTACACACAAAAGAATGATTTGGACCCTTACATTACACCATATATAAAAATTCACTCAAGGGCTTCCCTGGTGGCGCAGTGGTTGAGAATCCGCCTGCCGATGCGGGGGACACGGGTTCGTGCCCTGGTCCGGGAAGATCCCACATGCCGCAGAGCGGCTGGGCCCGTGAGCCATGGCCGCTGAGCCTGAGCGTCCGGAGCCTGCGCTCCGCAACGGGAGAGGCCACAACAGTGAGAGGCCCGCATACAGGAAAAAAAAAAACAAATTCACTCAAAACGGATCAACGACCTAAATGTAAGAACTAAAACTATAAAATTCTTAGAAGAAAACACAGGGGGAAATCTTCATGACCCTGGATTTGGCGGTTGTTTCTTAAGTATAACACCAAAAGCACAAGCAATAAAAGAAAAAACATAGAGAAAATGAACTTCATCAAAATTTAAAACTTTTGTGCAAAGAACACTATCAAGAGAGTGAAAAGACAATTCCCAGAATGGGAGAAAATATTTGCAAGTCATATACCTGATGAGGCATTGATATCAGAAGATATAAAGAACTCCTATAACTAACTCAACAACAAAAAATAAAGAACCCAATTCAAAAATAGCTAAAGGACTTGAACAGACGTTTCTTCAAAAAAAATATACAAATGGTCAACAAGCACATGGAAAGATGCTCAACATCACTAGCCATTAGGGAAGTGCAAATCAAAATCATGATGAGATACCACTTCATACTCTTTAGGATGTTATTACATGTAAGAAAGGGAGGGAGGGAGGGAGGAAGGAAGGAGAGAAGGAAATAAGTGTTGGTGAAGACGTAAAGAAATTAGGACCCTTGTGTACTGCTGGTGGGAATGTAATAGTGCAGCAGCTGTGGAAACCAGTCTGGCAGTTCTTCCAAAATTAAACACAGAATTACCATATGATCCAGCAATTCCACTTCTAGGTATATACCCAAAAGAACTGAAAGCAGGGACTTGAACAGATATTCGTATAGCCATGTTCATAGCAGCATTATTTACAACAGCCAAAAGGCAGAAGCAACCCAAGTGTTCATCACAGATGAATGGATAAACAAAATGTAGTATATACACATACAATGAAAAATTATTCAGACTTAAAAAGGACGGAAATTCTGAAACATGCTACTACATGGATAAATCTTGATGAAGGTACGCTGTGTGAAATAAGTTAGACACAAAAAGACACATATTATACGATCCCCTTATAAGAGATATCTAGAGGAGCCAAATTCAAAGAGAAAGAAGGTATAATAATGGTCACCAGGGGCTGGAGGAGTGATAGAGAAGGGAATGGGGAGTTAGTGTTTTAAAGGCACAGAGTTTAAGTTCAGAAGATGAAAAAGTTCTGGAGATGGATGGTGGTGATGGTTGCACAACAATGAGAAGAAACTTAATGCCACTGAACTGTACACTTAAAAATGGTTAAACTGGTCAATTTTATGTTATGTTTTACCACAATAAAAAATAAATTTTAAAAAGTACACATGCTCAGACTACACCCCAGATTTGAGGAGAGTCACTCTAAGACAGTGAAGATCCCCTCTACCGGTAGGAACCATTTTAAAATTTTTATTTAAATCAATAAATGGAATATAAATATTTCCCAGATGGTTTAAAAATTAAAAACAACCCTCAATAAGATAATAAAGTTAGTTTCAAAGGAAAAGATAGCTAATCTTGTATCTCTTGAATAGAATATCTACTGCCTTGAAAAATCACACAAAGAACAAATAAGTACTCCATTTGGCTTTAAAATACAAACCAAAAAAATTAAGTCAGGCTAACTAAAACAAAGGAGTGACCATGTGGATCAAGAAGATAATTAACTTTTAACAGCTATCATAAAGAACTACTATCAACTGTTCCCAACAAAAGCCAACTCCAAAACTATTAAATTCAACCTGGCAGCCCTATTCTCATATAGACATATAAAATATGGAACCGGGCTTCCCTGGTGGCACAGTGGTTGAGAGTCCGCCTGCCGATGCGGGGGACATGGGTTCGTGCCCCGGTCCGGGAAGATCCCACATGCTGCGGAGCGGTTGGGCCCGTGAGCCATGGCCACTGAGCCTGCGCGTCCGCAACGGGAGAGGCCACAACAGTGAGAGGCCCGCATACCGGAAAAAAAAAAAAAAATATGGAACCAACTAGCTTATTTAAATACTCCAGATTCAACTAATTTCACTATTTTCATTTTCCCCTAATCATTTATTTGTGATTGTATAATTAAAGTCAAGCAGTCCTCAGAACAATGTTATAGGTTAGCAGGGTGGTTAGGCAATAAGCAGGTTCCTAAGGGCTGCTAGTCATAAAAGTTTATTCCCCACCAATCCCTTCAATTCTACAACCATATGAATCAGGAGTTAAGACTGATCATACAGTATGGACAGAAATAACTCTGAAGCCTCATTCTGAGTTCTCTGGGTTAGACACAGCATAACATCTCAAAAATTTCCTCTTCTACCAGATATAGATGACAAGTGTTTTCCCTGCTCAATGAGAGGATTTTGAAAATTACAATTCCATAAAACATTTTGAAATGCTTAAATTCTTCTTGAAGAAAAATCTAAAGGAAAAATTCTATTCCTAATGACTGCCTCATGATATGGTAATAAAAAGGATGCACACATACAATGTGTCTGGGCTCCAGACGGAATATTCAAATAGTGGGAACCTGCTCTCCAGCCTGGTCACCAGCTGACAGACACCAGTTGGAAAGGAAAGAATGGAAAAAGCCATTGTGGTAGTAGCCTGCATCCTGCAACAGCAGATTCTGACTGGCATCACTTCTACTGTGAAAGGTAAAAGAACTTGACAAAGGAAAATGCAGGCTCTTTTTCTACTTGCAATGGTCACAGCAACCCAAGTGGCAGTATGATGTACAAGAGTCAAAGAGTGAAAGCAAATATCCGTAGCCATGGAAAGGCCCCTTCTAGCTAAGCTGAGACAAAATTTCATGTGGATAGGCAGCAGTACGCATAGAGCTCTGTTGGCTGTAAAAGGCTTATTGATCCTGCTGAAACATTCTGCAGGTTATTAAAGCTAACTCAAGAGATCCAGACAAGACTTATTACTATCCATTCACAGGTGACTGCAACATAAGACTGCACCTTCACAGCAGGGGTAAGTTTTTTGTCTTTTCTTTGTCCAGAAAAGAAAACAACCCTCTTATTCTTAAGTGATACCTGGACACCACAGGAGAGTCTTCAAAGGAGATTCTTCCACAGCATTTCCTTCACATGCCATGACAGATTCATCCGGAAGCTTTTACTGTATTACAGAGAGAGGCTAGGAGGGGTTCAGAGAAAACAGGATATTTTCCCTTGGAAGTATACCCTATAGTGTGCCAGCTGGGAAGGGCCTGAAAATTAAGTCAAGTGTGAGTTGAACAAAAATTTTTTCTTTATGGGCAGGAGACGCTTCCCATAACTGTAAACTACTGAGCTCTCATTCATTCCAATCCCAGGCTTCTACTCCTCCTTAGCCAAGAGGAATGACCTAATGTGAAGTCTAACTGGAATTATGCAATTCTTTGTGTGAGTTTTAGGCAAAAATGTTTAAGTAAGAGAGACATGTGTGCCTACATGGGAAGTGTGTACTGGTACAAATGTATCAAGTATTTTACAGGTATGAATTATAATAAATATTAATATTGGTGATCCTTCTATTTGCACGTATTTAGGTATATTCTAAAGTTAACATCTCTAGCTTTCCTTTCAACAACCTATTCATGCCACAAATGCTGTCTACAGACCTAGCACATATATTACTGCACTAGAGACAGAGGCAGGAGGGTGAGGGGCGGGGAGGAGAATGAGCAGATGAATTAAACCTGGTCTTTGCACTTGAGGAACCAACGGTCTACCGAAGGAGAGATATATTGGGTTGGCCAAAAAGTTCGTTCGGGTTTTCCTAAAAATCTTATGGAAAAACCCAAATGAATTTTTTGGCCAACCCAATAAAACAAATGGCTACATAATATGATAAGCACTTTAATACAGGAGCTAAGGAAACTCAAAGAGAAGGTCATAACACCTGAGTCTGGGTTTTGAACAGGAGACAGGAGAATGAGCCTAGAGTCCTATTTCTAAATTTTCATTCTAAATCCCTGCAGAGGTCAAAATGCACAGCTTGTATCTAACTCTTCTAACTCCTCCTAGAATCACAAGATAAACCCAATACAAGAGGGGCTGGTGTCTGCAGATCACAGCTGGGAAGAGCTCTGGGTTCTGTTTGTTTTACAAGTCCTATGGGGGGTCATGGAATGTTAGCAGTTTACACATGTCTGATGGGGAGAGGCTGTGCAAGAGCCATCAGGAACTCAGCTCTAACAGACCAGACCTGGCCATGAGGAAAGTCCATGAAAATAAATGTCTGGAAGGAAGATATTTGTTGTTCCAAGGATTCAAAGAAGTCAAACATCAGGTCATTTACCCCTCTAATCATACATTAATTCCAGCCTTGATAATAGCAAAGAGACAATGGAAAATGGTTTGTTTATATGAAACTTAAAGTATCAATCAATGGCTCAAAAACTTAAGGGACATTTTCTTTCTGATTGGATATAAGGCTTAAATACTTATTCCGGACTTACACACCTAGGGGCTACAGTGGTGCATAATGTCTGAGAAAGTATCCAGCAGAGAATTAGGGGTCATGGATTATTTTTTAAACTATTAACCTATAACCATGTAGGTCAGGTATTGGTTTTCTTATATCAGACAAGACAATGACGGGGCATGCCAGCCCACAAGTCCTTTCTAAGGTAAACTGCTTCTTCATCCCAGCCTCTGCTGAGAGCCACAGCTGGCCATGTTGAGTACCACAGTATTTCAACCACCCCTCATAGCTGACTGAATCAGGTGTGGGAATCTGACTGAAAGACAATCAGTTGGATGACCAATGACCTGTTTTGTGGTCTGGAATGAAAAAAAGAGCACCAACCAATCAGATCAATCCACTTTCAGGAAATTAAACTAATAAATATTCAGAGAATTAGGCAGTTAAAAGTGAAACTAAAACTGAGAGAATGCATAAAAAGAGAAGCCTCATGAGGCAGCCTTGTGGGCATGGGTGCTCATGGCAAGGCCAAATGATGACAGATTCTCAAGGAGCAGCAAAGATCTAGAGAGAACGCAGAAGACATTAATTGACCCGTCAGATAGAGAAAGCTGGCGGTCCTAACTGGAGTGTCCATTCCAGGGTAAATGTATCCTCATAATAAATCCCCTTTCACTTAATGTGTTTTTCACAGATTTCTGCGTCTTGAAACGAAAAAATCCGAGTACAGTTTTCATTTTACAAATGAAGAAACTGAGACAATGTAATTAAATTATTGGTTAAGTGGTAGAACTAGGACTGATTCCTGTATGTGACTCAAGACAGAAAAGTAGCATAAACAGATAAAATAATTTGACTAATATCTTTTGCAAATTTATGGCTGTTTTTTTTCTTTTACTTAGGGTTCCTTTCATGACACTACATTGTTTAGTTTCTTAAAATTGCCATTTTAATTTTGATTTGTATTTCCTTTTATTGCTTTATATTTATTATAATACAATATTATTTGAGCATTTAAATTCTGGATTTTTTCAGTGATAATTTTGGAGAAAATTAAGTACACTGGTAGAAAGAACAGCTGCAAGTGCTCCTCATCAATTTATATTTGAATTTTAGATAATTTTTCTCATACTTTACGACTTTTAAATTACAACATATATATCACATAACTATGCTCAGATTTCAATTAATTTACCTTCATTATAAGATTTCTCTACACCTCACAAAATGCACACATTTTTTATTAATGCATTATTTATACACTCTCCTAAAATATTACCATATTATTTAATACACGAATATTTGTCCATTATACAACTAGTAAAATAGTGGAAAATAAAAAAACAACCCAGGGGTTAATTCCCTTGTTGAACATATGTATTCCAAGTATCGTTCAGACATTAAAAATTCACCAGCAATACATCACACCACTCAAAGCCATGTGTGTTATTTGTTACAAGAGCACAAGGAGCCATAACTAATGTGCATTCTACAGCCTCATACATCACTGGCTAAATGACAATGGAAGAATTTGCTAAAATTGTTAGGGAAAGGGAATTCACTAGGATCTCAAACTCCATTTTCTATTATGCTAGCCTCATCTTCTAACCTACAGACTATATAGAATTAGAGGCTGAGATCCTTTGAAGTGTTTGTCCATACATAGTGAAACAAGGGGGTGAATAAAACCCTTGAACTCTAAGAGACATGCTAAAAAAACACCAAAATTACATAATTTACTTCTAAATTAGAACTGCAATGCTGAATTGTTCCTGTGGGGTTGTGAACTTACAGGTAATAAGCCCTTAAAATATACTCACTGAGCTTTCCCTGGTGGCGCTGTGGTTCAGAGTCTGCCTGCCAATGCAGGGGACGTGGGTTCGTGCCCCGTTCCAGGAAGATCCCACATGCCACGGAGCGGCTAGGCCCGTGAGCCATGGCCGCTGAGCCTGCACGTCCATAGCCCGTGCTCCGCAACGGGAGAGGCCACAACAGTGAGAGGCCCGCGTACCGCCAAAAAAAAATAATAATAAAAAAAATAATAAAATATACTCATTGATAGACAATCAGCCAATGATTACCTCTCAACTTGAGTCGTGATCTTTTACATTATCTCCAAGGAAGGTGCTCTTATGTATTACAAGTGCTTCCTCTCTGAGGCTTTTTTGATACACAGTATTATAAGGTTTAGTCATATAATATTAGAAAAGGAAAGACTGTCTGAAGTGTTTAATCTACCCCACTCATAGAGCAGATGGGAAATCAAAGCCCAAAGAGATGAAACAACTTTCCCAGAGTCAAAGCTACTCCCAGTCCCCATATTACTTTCTCTTCATCCAGACTTTACTGCTCCTCCAGTTATTCTCATTAGATCCTCATTCGTTTTTTGATTGTGTGGGGTTTTTTCCCTGTTCTAAAATAGGCAAGACCAAGAGACCAGGGAAGGAAGTAACATTTGGCCTAGCATTTGATGTCTGGTCTTCGCTCAACTCTGAATAGGAAAGAAGCTTCACCTCAGCTGAAACTCCACAGTAATCACTGGCAAAGTTAATCAGTCTCTAAATCTCAAATTTCTCCTTTCCATTAACAAGTCCTAATATTCAAGGTGAAACACTGATCTAAGTGAGAGTTTAACTAAAGTAAGATAAGAGTAGTGTTCAAATATGGCCTTTCAAACTTATAAAGGAAGACTAGCCCTATCAGATATGAAAACATACTAAAAGTCTCTAGGATAAAACAATGTGGTATTGGTACCTGAACAAACAGAATGAACAATGGAACAGAGTACAAAGTCCAGAACCAATGCAATACATAAGGAAACAGGATAATGGTAGCATCTCAAGACAGTGAGACAGAGATGGACTTTTAATAAATGTTGATGGGGAAAACTGAATAGCCTTGGGAAAATGATAAAATGAGATCCATACCTCCGACCATAGACAAGAATAAACTCAAAATGGATCATAGATAAAAATAATGTAAAGCCTGCAACCACATGATTGTTCTATTGTTACCTTGGTTAGGTCTGGAACTACATTTCCTAGATTCCTGTTCCTTATGTGGTTTCAGGTTAGAGGAGGCCAAAAGAGGAACTTATGGGAAATTTGGGGGGGTGAAAGTGAGCAGCAGCTACTACTCTCTGAGAGTCTTCATGATCTGACATGACGACGAACAGACAGAGAGACGCCTAGTGTGTTCAAGCTTGTCTTCCTCCTCTGCTCCATACCCAGGTTTTCTTCCTAACTGCTGGTTTTGCTGACCAAGAGCAGTCCCAGGTCCTTCCCCAGAGGCCTGGCAGTAGACAGAGGCAACAGCTTCCCCACAGACCCTTCCATGAATTGCCCCTTCACAGTCCGACGTCAGTAGCCGGACACGCTCAGCTTCTTAGATTCCTCCACAAGCTCCAACTAGTCCACCTGTGCCAGTGCCTCAGAAGGACAGAGTGTGACTTTTCCACTCATCCTCCAAACCCCCTTCTTGACCTTCATTTCCTTAGCTACTCCCACATTTGTGTAGTTCTAACTCCTATATTAACTCCCTTATCCCCTAACACTCACTGTGGATTTGCTTGCATGACTGATATAACTACCAGTCTTGGAAGTAGAATTCCAAGGTAATAGGATGAAAGGGAATCTAGAATTAGTTCTCTGATCTAACTATACTCAAAGGCATTAGTGACCTTTTTGCCAGTTTTGAATGGGATACTGAGTGTATGGCATATAGAGGCAAAATAGATTATAAAAGTATTACTTGGAATCACCTGAAGTCAAGTGCCAATAAAGGGGAAGACTTTGGGTGACCAAGAAGCTGCTGCCATGGTAGATATTAGTGGAAATACAGTATAAAGACTGTAGGTTTGGTTGCTCCTAAGGATGGTAGAGAACTTGAAGGAAGAAAATTATGAGCTCAGCACTTTAAATTTCCAGCCCAAAGTCAGGGGAAGGAACCAGAAAGCTTCTATGACTGTCCTGAAAGAAGTCCTTATTTTCTAAAGCCAGGTTTAAGATTTCTGAAAACTAATTACAACATAGACTGAGAAGGAATGCAACCCTGAAAAATAGAATGAAGACATACAGGCATATTCTGATGAAACTGAGGACCTCACATTGCAAGGGTTAGTCTTCCTTTGCCTGATAACCTATAGTGAACAGCCTCTCCTGAAGCAATTGCCTTGAAGACGATGCTAATCTTGAGACCGGACCCCAGCACCATCACCTCTCATTGCTTCTAGACTAGGGTTTCTCAGTTGTGGCACTATTGACATTTGTTGGGTAGAAATGTCCTATGCACTGTGGGATGCTTAGCAGCATGCCTGGCTTCTATCCACTAGATTCCAGTAGCCTGCACTCCCAGTTGTGACAACCAAAAATGTCTCCAGACATGGCCAAAATTGCCTCCAGTTGAGAACAACTGTTCTAGGCCAATAACTAGTCTCAAGTCCTGGCAGCTCCAGGGGGTCAGGTACAAAAGTGTGACATGTGGAGGTAGCAAACACCAGTAGAATTATAAGGTTTTACAATTCCTATCAACAGAAACCTGAGGACTATATGTAAAAAATGATCTTAAGTGTGTTAGGATGAAAGGAATATAACGCAGGACAAATTTATTCATGGAAGTTCACTGAGCTCAAGCAACTGGGAGTGGGTCTGGCAATTTGGATGGTTGAGACTTAAACCTGGAATTTTCACCTCTCATTTGTTCCTTTTTCCCCTTTCTATTCTGCCTTCTTCTGGGTCAAGTGAGCAGTTTTCAGAATTTTATTTAATCTCTTCTATTGGCTTATTACTTTCTCTCTTTCTTTTTTCCTCCTCCCTTCCCCTCCTCTCCCCTCACCTTCTCTCTCTCTCTCTCTCTCTCTCTCTCTCTCTCTCTCTCTCTCTCTCAGTGGCTGCTCTCACAGCCCTATTTGACTGGGATTCTACGGCAGATTTAAGCTCAGATGCCCTAAGCCATCCACTGTATGTCATGATTTTACTCTTCTCCTATGCATCGTAGAATGGTACTAACTATATTTCATCCTTAGGAGAATTGAGATAACAGTCACTCAAATAATTTTCTGTGTTCTGATGTTGAAACGAGGAACTCCAGTTGAGAAAGCCTGCTGGGTCTACACTATACACCTTTAACTTATCAGGGTCCACCTTTAAATATTACACTGCTTCATGAATAATGTGAGAACTCTACAAGAGTACACTTTCATTTCCCCCTCTTGTCCTTTGAGCTATTATTATAATACATTTTACTTCAACATGTTATAAGCCCCACAATACACTCCCATTATTTCTGCTTTACACAATTATCTTTTAAGTAAATGAAAAAATGAGGGGAAAAAGTCATTTCTATTTATCTGCATATTTGCATGTTAAGCTCTCTTTCCTTTGTGTAGATTTGAGTTTCTCTCTGGTATCATCTTCTTTCTACCTGAAAAATTCCTTTAACACTTCTCTAGTACAAGTCTGCTGGCAACAATTTTTCTCAGCTTTTGTTTGTCTGAAGATGTCTTTATTTCATCTTCATTTTTGAAGTGTATTATTGCTACATATAGAATTCTAGGGTGACTGTTTTTTTCTTTTAACACTTCAGAGATGTCATTCTATTGCTTTTTTGGCTTGTATTGTTTCTGATGAGAAGTCAGCAATCATTCTTATCTTTGTTCCTCTGTATGTAATGTCTTTTTTCTCTGGCTGCTCTTCAGTCACTCTCTTTATCATCTGTTTTCAACAGTCTGATTATGGTATGCCTTGGTGTGGTTTACTTTGTGTTTATCCTGTATGGATGGGATTCATTGAGCTTCTTGGTATAATTTTCACACTATTAGAAAATTCCTTAGTCTTTATTTCTTCAATATTTGTATGCCCTATTCTGGGAATTCAATTACACATATGATAGACCACTTGACATGTCCAATACAGCACTGAGGCTCTATTCATTTTCCTTAGCCTTTTTTCCTTTTCTTCAGTTTGGATGGATTCTACTGTTCCATCTTTAGAGTTTTTTTAAAATCTTTTCTTCAGCTGTGTCTAATCTGTTATTAAGCCCATCCAGTAATTCTTCATTTTCAGTATTGTATTTTTACAATTTAGAAGTTTCATTTGGTTCTTTCTGATGTCTTCATTTCTCTCTTCATTATATCAAATATTTTCTTTTAAATCCTTGAAAGTATTTACAACACCTGTTTTAAAGTACTTGTCTGTTAATTCCATCATCTGCATCACTTATTTGCAGATCAATTTATTTTGAGACTTCTTTTTAAGTTTGTTAGTTGAAATAATATGTCTGGATATATATGTATCCTTGTTATGATTTCTATTCTAAATGACTTTTTACATTAATCAATCAATTACTGGTACTGACTGGGTTAGATAAGTTTCAACCTTATTTACCATCTATGACAAATAGCCTGTAAAAGGTAGAAGTAATAAAAAGCAGATTCATTTCAGATAACATGCTAAAATTGAATGAACATCAGATTGAGCAACCACGCCCTAACACAGTGCTTCTCAAACTGTGGTTTATACATCAGTACTGATCTGCAAACTGTTTGTTACTGTTGTGCACTGACACATGTACAGAAATTGAGAGTAAGTATTTAGAAATATTTTTATCAATTTGACACAGTAATATTATGCCTATTTAATCTAATAATTTAAAAATTGGGGCTTGTACCTTTTATAAAAATTTTATTTCATTTTTTTTCTGTTTTTTTTTTTTTAGGAGGGTTGTATTTTACAAATGTGTCGATTTGTGATAAGTTAGAAATTTAAGACTAATCCTTACCCACAGAGAGTTTGAAATGTACTGCCCTAATACAGTGTAAGCTTTTTTGCTCCTAACATGACTGCAGACTACAGAGCTAGATAAGGAAAGATCTGAGCCAGCAGGGAAATTCTTAAGAGTTTTAGGCTTAAGTTACAGGGAATGGGGAACAGATATCCACTGTACACCCAGCTCACTGCTTTAGTGACTTCACAAGCTCTGTGGGGTGGGAGGGGGCCAGATAAAATGAGAGTGGCCTCTGGCACAGAAAAGACAAGCAAGCTAAGATAAAGGTGAACAGGAGTAAGGAGGTGGGTGGCGAGACAAGGATTGAGGAGTAAATGCAGAATAGCTTTTCCCCCAAATCCCTTGAACTATTCAATTCATTCAACAAATATTTATTGAGCACCTATTATGTGACAGGCACTTCTAGAGGTGCTGGAGATATAGAATGTACAACATAAACAGAAATCTTTGCCCTCATGGAGCTTATATTCTAGAGGTGAGATTTCAGAGATGTTAAAGTGTGAAATATAATATATAAGCAATAAACATGGCAATAAGTTAGATAGTGCTAGGTTCTGAGGGGAAAATAAAGTAGGGCAGGTAGACAGGCAGGATTGGAGTAGGTTTGAGTAAAAACCTGGAGGAGGTGAAAGAGTGAGCTAAGTGGGTACCTGGGAGAAGAGCCAAGGGAAAGCACAGAGGCGAGATGGAGACCAGATTTACCAGGCAGAATGCTTTTGCAGGGACCATGTGGGTTCCACTCAAATAAATATCTTCCAACCACCGGGTCTACAGTTACCCTTTGCCTCCTTTCAAGTACAGGGGAAAGATTTTACTGAGAAACAGCTTACCTTGATTTTCTAATCAAAAGGCAGGCAAAGAATGAGTTTGCTATAGAGAGGAATAAAGCTCATGTAAACACACCACTACACCTAAATCAGTGAACAGACAGATAAGTGCTACTGAATGACTTAACTGATTGCAAGATTGTCCTCTTACTAGTAGGGTATAAAGAAGGCAAATGAAAATCTGAAAAAGCTCCAAAAGAGAAACCTAAAGCTCCACATTTTCTTTTCCCCAAGTACTAAATACATGCTCTGAATTCTCAACACCTCTGCTTCCAGGGGCTCTTGATACATTATTCAATGTTTTTAATTCATGACAAATTATGTCTAAATTTCCTTGCTCATGTTCATTTATGGGACATTTTTATCTTGTCATCTTTTTTCATGTACCGTGCAAGCAAAAAGAGAACATCCAGCACAACATACCCTTCAGAAACAAGCTAATGGCACAATTTGGTGTCAATTTCACAGCTCAGTGAAGTGAAAGTGATCTAGCTGGCCATCCACATACACCTAGGAGGAGGTCTACTGAGAGTACCCAGCCTTGATGTTGCTTGTGTCATGCCTACAAGCAAGATAAGTTCAAGTGGAGACATTATGTATTAAGAGAGAAAGCAGTTATCATTCAGATGCCCTTAGAGCTCACTAGAACAGAACGTAGAGAGAGAAAGCAAGCCAGACCTTTCATTTTTATATTGTGGAAAGCTGTTTTTTAGAAGTCATGCTTACATTCACAAATGGCAGGGAACAGTAGCTTCCCTTTGGGGTTTTGATAACATTTAGAAGCAGAAATTTTCTTTAACAGAAGCATGAGAACTGAATAACTATTTTAACAGTTTTCCATGCTTCATGATGGGAAAAAAATCATAGACTTCCAGCTATATTTAATACAAAACCAAAATGCAGTAGAAAGATTATGTAGCTCCTATTATTAACAGCAATACCAATACGATTTTTTGCTAGCACACGGTAATGACTCCATTTCACCCTTAGTCCACTTTTGCAAAGTAAAGGGGTACAATTAATGATTTTCCCTGTTTTGTAGATAACAAAGCTGAATCTGAGGTGACAGTTAATAAATGTAAAAAAGTCAAAACTTAAACTCTGGTTTTTAGAGGGCAGTTAGGCTAGACAGTCTCTAAGGCTCTCTTCCAGTCTTTAACATTCTGTGAGGAGCTAATCTTGCCACTCTTCATATATAATACATTATATTGCTACTTACTTGTTTCATATGACAGTATTTCATATCCCACACAGACCCTAGCATAGCTGCATATGGTAATGATCACAGTGACCGAGTACTTGGCGTTTTATGTATACATTATCTCACTGAATCCTCACACTAACCCGATGACATAGGAACTATCTCCACTTTCAAATGAGAAAACTAAGGCTCACAGAAGTTAAGCCACAGGCCAATCACAATCTAGTAAGTGGTGGAGTTCTGCTTTCACCCCAGGTCTTGGACTTTGAAACTCCTTTTATTCCCATTGTGCTATGTGGCCTCTTGAAAAAATGACAAGTAGAAGGAAGACCAAATATAGCAAACTAGTAAAAATATAAGACAATAAAAGGTGGGGATGCACTATCCTTCAGTGAAAACCATTTTTAAACTGTTGTGCACACCTGCCAGCACCTGGCTAGGAAGAAGATGCACTTCTTGAAAGTAAACAGCATGCAAGCACACACAGAAGCAGTGAGAAACTCGACTAGACCCTTGGCTGAGGACAAGATCTGTTCCAACCTGGGCAGCCATGCCAAATAAGATAGGGAAACAAGAGCATTAGGATACCAGGCACTTTTTCTAAGATACTACTTTTCTCCTAAGTGTAAACAAGGTGATGCGGCTGCTAAGTGCCTGCTAGGACCACCAGAGACAACACCCAATAAATAGTGTCTCTAGTGACAATACCCACGAAGGAAAACAGATTGTACCATTTGTATATCTGGGCTCCTCAATCATGGAAAATTGAGGGAGTCACACTGCTGGCCAGTTCTTCAATGTGAACTTTCTCATCATGTGGGTATGTAAGGCCCTGGGATAAGGAGCACAATGAGAATCATATGTGACTGCCTGAGTGAAGCTCAGAGCTGCTTACCAGGCAGTTCAAGTCAGTTCAAGAATCACTAGTGGCTGCCTCTGCACTGCTCAAGGCACCGGACTGGGCACCTGAGGGCAGGCAAGAGAACAAACACCAGCCAGACTTCAGGCTGCCCACACCATGAGACAGAGACAGAAACATTATTTCAACACCATGAGATAAGAGCTACCCATGACAGATGGCATCTCACCATTCTCTGAGTACACAGAGCAGGTGCAAACCGAGACTGGGGGAAGAGAAATAGGGAAGGCTTGCTGGGGGAGGTGATATCTGACCTAAGTCTCATAAAATGAGAATGCTTCATGTTGACAAAGAAGGCAGAGAAAGACTTTTTCAACAAAAGGAACAAAGAAGCAGAGGTCAAGGAAAGGCCAAAAATTGTATGATATATGTGGAGAGCTAACAGAATTCTGCCTCCTAGAGGTAATGGAAGAGGATGAGGCTGCAGAGAAGGCAGAGACCAGTCTTGAATGACTTTGACTATCATGAGTCACTGAAGATTTAAGCAAGGTAGACACATAATCAGATTTGTATTTTAAATACATTCTCCTCAAGAAGCAGCTAGTAAAACGCTTCTTCTTTACAAATGAATCTGTGAATTGTTAAGAAATAATATCCTTGTATGATAAACATTCTAAAAGAACTAAGTCACACTGTTTGTTGCTTACTTGTAGCAGGGCCTGAGTGCCAGTCAGTATCAGTAAGTGGCCTATGATAAATGACCCATTCAACTCTGCAGTAAGGCTGGGGACAGAGAGGGGTCTGAAGTGTCCCTAATGGAAACAGCATGTGTTCTTGTATTTGTATTCACTGAACACACCACATGTGGTGCCCACACATGGCTGAAAACTCCAGGAAACCTTAGAGCCCCCATCTATCTCCCTGACAGTTCTCATTGTAGCCAGCCTGGAAACCAGGGGCCAGGCTGGGGGTGGAATTTACTTTAATCTCTTCAACTTTCTCAGGTTCTTATTTGCCATGGAAAAATGAGAGTTAATTCCAGAGGTGCTCTTTAATTAAGGAGAACATTAGAATTTAAGACAGAACACAGTTCTCAACACTCAACCATCAAAATATTGTGAAGGTAACTAATACATACCCTACTGTATGCACTACCCAAATAAAGAGGGTTATTTTTAGTTCAATAGTAAAAAGGAGGAAAGACTTGGAATATGATCCCACTTTTCTGGTTGCAGCTCTGTCCTTCATAGTAGACACCCACTGAAGCCACACTAGAGTTAGCTCTCCACTGATGTTTACTTGGGAAGAGAGAAAGGATGCTACCTGAAGTGCCCTATAAACCTATAGGGGCCTTCCACGGCACCAAGAATTAAAGGTCCACACTCTGATTTCAAATCAAAATTTTCTTGCAGGTTTGCTTTCTGTTTTCATGAGGGCTTAATTATTCACTAGTTTAGCTTTTCTAACTTTTCCATATAATAAAACAAACTAAAACTTAAAGCAGTATGGGGTATTCAGCAAAGGGAGAAAATGCAGAACTACGAAAATTTTTCCTTTTATTCCAGCTTTACCATGTGAGTAAATATGTCCTTCCAACCATAATGAACATGTTAATTAATAATAGGCAGGACTCATAGAAATAACATTAATTCTTTAATTCCCCAAATTCATCAATTTGTACTGTTACATAATTCTTTATATAGCCTGATAATTTATTCCCAGAAAAAAAAACCACAGTAAGAAGACAAACTAAGTACCAGAACTGGTGAAGGCAGAATAACACAGAGGTTGAGAGTACAGTTTTTGAAACGAGACAAATCCCAAGTCTGCCACTTGGGAGTTCTAACCCTGAGTTTTCTCATTTGCAAAATGAGGACAAGAACAGTACCTGCCCCACTGGGTAGCTGTGAGGATTAAATAAGTGAATGTATAAAACGTTTTTACTTCAGTATCTGGCACACAGAAAATGCTCAATATATGTAAACTCTAATTATCTTTATCATCGTTACTTCCCAAAGGGTAGCAAGGTGACTCAGCATCCTTGCAGATCTTAGGAGCAGGTAGAACAAAATCTCCCACAGGTAATTTTTTTTAAAGTACAGCTTTAAAATTTTGAATTATGTAAGTAGTACCTGAAGACATTCTCCTTTGCCAGAGATAATTTAAGTGAATTCCTACTTGGAGTCAGAGGGATGAATGAGATAATGTCTTGCAATCTCTAGTAGCTCTAGGAACTGACGAATTTCCCAAGGACAAGGGTAAAGGGCAGCACCTCCACCAGGACTTGTAATGTCACCGGGACTCAGCCAAGCTTCACGTCCTGTGGCAGGGCTACATGCCCTCCATGGCCGCCTTGAGCTCTCACTGAGACGGGCAGGCCCTTAATGGTAAACACATTGTCCAGCAAAATGAGAGGATGGATGTGTTTCCAGCTCAGGAAACTTAATAAAAATTCTTTATCTATTTTATTGAAAACTCAGTTCTGAGACATTACCTCAGAGGTCAGGCCTGAAGACCAGCCACTCACTTGCTATTTCATGTTGAGACCAATTCACTGTGCCTCCGAGCAGCATCTCTGAGGTTTCACTCCTCTTGTTGTGATTAAAATGAAGACTCTCAGCCACTTAAATATAACATTTCAATTAACACTCAACTAAGAAGTTAATTCTACACATAAGAGAGGTGTCTAACGTAAGTAAATGACAAATCGAGGTCCTGGAAGACAGTTGTGCAAATTCATAAACCATTTTCAATATTTCAAAAGCCTCTAGGAAACTGTAAACTGCAATCTAAAATGTCACGTTTCCTCACTGTGCCTGGAATACCATCAGCATAGTCACAATATTACTCATACTGATCACTTCAGTGTGAGGTTTTTCCTTTTAATGCCCTAGAGGACATAAACAGAAAACTTTCAGGCATCCTTTGGTTTATTTATCCTTTTGCTATATTTCAAAATTCAAAACTCTACTTCACTCTTAAGATTTCAAGTTTACTTTTCTTATTATTCTCTCTATATCAACACTTAAAAAATTTTTTGTTTTCTATAACATCACTTTTAAAGAGAGACTATTATAATGTTAACTTATACTCACTTAAATGCATTAAACTACATTTATAAATTTAACATATTCAGTTCTCTTAAGTTCTCTAGTTACCTGACTGACAAACAAGCCCTTTCAAAGAGTATAGTTAATTCTTATAAATAAATGTTCAAATATGATAATTCCTGGGCTCTCTAAAATCTTCCAATAAAGTTTATAAACTTAGAGTTCTAACTCAAGATCATAAGTCTAATCAATTACTTAAATATATTAAGAACACAAGGCTGACCCATTGATCTAATAGGCCAAATTCTCTTAAACTTTAAAGTACATATTGCCTAACACAAAAATATTAATACTTGGGTTTGAATCACCTCTATATTTCAACATATAATTCTGAAAAGATGCTTACACCTAAGGAAATGATTATGCCATCACGAACAAAATTGGAAGTTATCTTTGGAAGCAATTTGGGGTGTTAAGTTAGCTAGGTAAGGCTGCATGGCAACTGAGAGACTGGCTGGGATGCAAGTTTACAGATGCAAATATCAGGGAATTATTCTCAGAACCTGATGGGAAGGTAGGCCCCTTTTTGCAGTTGGCACATAACAGGTTACAGAAGCTAAAGAGGGAGGTAGTCATCTACCCCGGGGGCTCAGGGCTTGAGTTATATCATTATCTAATTTTCAAGTCATCATCTAGGTGGCTGTGCCCTTACAGGAAAATGGACTCTGGGTATCACAAGACAACATGTGACTCAATGGTCACAGCTTTTAAGAAACATGGTCATGACAGGTTTTGATTGGCATTAATTTTAAAATGAGAGAGTGAACTCATTATTATTTAATATTGAGTTTGTTTGAAAGTCCAACTTTTTTTTGCGGTACGCGGGCCTCTCACTGTTGTGGCCTCTCCCTTTGTGGAGCACGGGCTCCGGACGCGCAGGCTCAGCGGCCATGGCTCACAGGCCCAGCCGCTCCGCGGCATGTGGGATCTTCCCGGGCCGCGGCACGAACCTGTGTCCCCCGCATCGGCAGGCGGACTCTCGACCACTGTGCTACCAGGGAAGCCCTGAAAGTCCAACTTTTAAAATATGGGGGACTAGAAGGAGTCACAGATTGAAAACATATCAGACCCTTTAGTAAGGAGAAGTTTGGTAGCTACTGGTTTAGAAAAAAAGGTTGGCCAAATCCTGCCCACCACATATTTTTGTAAATAAAGTTTTACCGGAACACAGCCATACCCATTTATTTACTCTCTATGGCTGTTTTCATGCCACAATAGCATTGCAATGGTCTGGCCAAGAGAAAAAACAAAAACAAAAAACTGAGGTATTTACCATCTGGCCCTTTACCAAAAAAGTTTGCCAACACCAGGTTTAGAGGAATAGCCACAGAATTGGAAATGAGAGAGCTGGACTCCATACCTAACTCTGACACTGTTGGGAGAAACAAAAGTACAAAATGTATGAATTATTAATAAAATGTAAATGATTCACAAATATATGATGGCATATGATTAGTAATTAATTGAGCAGTCTTAACCAATTTATTTAACCTGTTTTTAGCTGTGTTTCACAGCCTAATGTAAGAAATAGTAATATTTACTCTAATCCATGATAAGAAAACATGAGAAAATACAGACTTTGGAACACTAAAAGGGCTATGAAATAGGGTAGTCCCATTCCACTATCCATTAAAAAAGTATCTTGAGAGGGGATATATGTATATGTACAGCTGATTCACTTTGCTGTACAGCAGAAACTAACACAACATTGTAAAGCAACTATACTCCAATAAAAATTAATGAAAAAATAAAATTAAAAAAAAGAAATGCTTAGCTTCTTGAAAAGTACTTAAAGCTGAGTTCAATTGACTTTTCTTTTTTGTGTATTTAATAATGTATATTTTCCTTAGTATTGAAAGTTTTTAAAATAAACTTTTAGATGGAAAAAAAAGTATCCTGAATCTGAATCAATTAATTTCTCCCCTCTCTCTTTCTCTCAGTATTCCATATTCCATGTGATTAAAAGCAAAACAAACACACACCAAGACCACAAGCATTTATCCTAGACCCCCAACACAACTGGTTATTAGCCATGTCAGCTAGCTGTTCTTCACTCAGTTACTAATTATTTTTCAGAACAGGAAATTCAATTGGATTATATGCAGTGAGGACACAATTCAGAAATAGCCACAGAATGATTCAGTATCATAATTTGTGCACATGAGAGGGCTACTTGGTAACATGCTACATCTCTCTTTCCAGAACAGCCCTGGGCCAGTATGGAGTAATTTCATTTCTCTATTTTGCTCCAACTCATTTGACGGGCAATTCCAGCAGATTTTCAACAACTCCTGTCCCATTATCCAGGAGTAGTGACAGTCATTGGCTAACATCAGCTACAACTCCCTATAAAAACAGAACTCCAGAATTCACTGTGAAAAATGAGATGATGAAGTCTCCCAATCATCATTTTTAACCTGCCACACCTGCTATTCTGTAGCTCAACTATTGAAATGTACTGAGTTGAGAATGGCTGCAAGATCAAAAAAAGGAGGGGAGGAGGCAGATGATGGTATATATTTCTACAAAACTGAAGCCAGATAGTTAAGCTCTAACTGCCATGACTAAGCCCATAAATGCAAATGGTGTTGTCTCATCTTCCTAGCAGCATTTATCTAATTGAAACAACTGAAAACAGAGAGAAACTATTCATTTGCAATAAGTTGGATGCTCGGATCTTTTTTTCTCATTTCACACTGCCAGGTTCTTCTTCATTGGCACTGATGAAGTCTTTAAAGGTGTGGACATTAGGGGAAAGACTCAGGTTTGTGTTCAAAGGTCACAAAATACCTGGCACCATCCTCTGGCAGAACCTGACTGACTGTGGGGACAGGTGTGATGGTAGTTAACCCAGCCGGCAAGCCTAGATCAATGTTCTGCCCCTCTGCTCCTACCCCAACAGGAGTTATTAGTTACATGGTTCAGCTACTGGTTTTAGAAACACGTTGACTGATTCATCACCAGCTGTAGCAAGCCAAAGAACAGCATAATGTGGGCATAAAGATACCCAAATATACACCCTTCTTGTTAAATGCTGAGATAGGATTTGAGTACTCCAGTGCTCACTCACTCAACAGCTATAGTTTGTTGTTTTCTGAAAAAGTCACACCAATTTAAAGACACCTACAAAAAGTTTACATAGATATTTCAGAAAATGGACTGAAAAACAAAATACTACAAGAAAATTATAAGTACTCTTGAGAGAGAGTATCTATTTCTGGGAAATTTTCTAAATATAAAGAAAAGGCCACCGCATAAAATAACATACCTATATAATCAAATGATTATTTAAAGGAATACATTTCAATAATGTAAAGGAAACAACTGTTTAGACTTCCAAACAATTTTAAGTGAATTTATGTTTTGCATATCTAAAACTCAGAGAAATAGTTATAGTATGGCATTTTCTGGCACTTATTTTCATTATGGATTGAATCTTCAAGAGAGATTTTATTCACATTCCAAAAAACTAAATCTGAAAATTACCTAAATCACCAATAAGTAACAAAAGAATGTCATTGCAATGCAATGACTTATTGCTCTCTAACATCATATTATATGTTATATATTTATTTGTTCACTATCTCTCACATGTGAATAAAAACTCCATGGGACAGGGACTTTGCTGTCTTAGTCACAATTGGGACTGCAGTACGTAGCACACAGTACTGGGCACATAGTAAGTATCCAATACATGCTTGTTGTATGAACAAATGAATGAATAATGAGGACCTTAACCATGTATGGTAGTAGGGATAGAGAGAATACTTATCTTTAAAATATTTAGGAGCAAAAAGAGCAATTCCTGGTATCTAACTAGACAATGGTTGAAGGACAGGAGGCCTGATTTCCTGTTTGAATGACCAGGAAAAAGGGGATGTCAGTAAGTGACATCAGGAATTCATGGAGAAAATGAGTTCTGAGAGGTAAGTAATGAGTCCAGGTTTAGGTAAGCTTAGTTCGGGGCACCTAAATGCATGTCAGTGAGCCTCTGAATATACAAGGGAAGGATAGGGTAAGGTTGGAAATATAGTTTGATAATAGTTATAATCATGAAAATATACGGGATCATACAAAGAGAGAACGTGGAGAAGAACACAGTGAAAAATAAACTTGAAGAACATCAACATTTGGTGAGTGGGAAAAGCCCAGGAAAGTGAAGAAATACCAACAAGTACTGAAAGAATCAGAAAAGTCAAGGAAGAAGAACATTTCAAAAAGAGTGCTTATTCAGGAATACTGAACGTGCAGAAAAAGTCTGGTAAGACAAGAGGCTGAAAAGTAACCTGAGATTTGAGAAAATGGAAGTCAATCGGTAACCACTGAAAAAAGGCTGAGTATACAAGGGAAAGAAAAGATGTACTGGAATAGTTGAAGAGTGACTGAAGCCTAGCATAGCCCTCCTTCCATTAGAACACATAGAAATGTCAGATATAATAACATGTTAAAGTCCCCCAGGTGCAAGAAACAGAGGAAACGCAAAACCAAAATATCAAGTATAGGAGCAAATACAGTGGTGGCCCAGGGTCCATCTGATTGAGGAATAATACCGAATGGGTTGGAGGAACCTGGTCTTAGGTTCACAGAAGGCAGAGAACCAGAACTGATACTCTTGTATAAAGCAAGGACTCTGAAAAGGCCTTCTCCCTTCGATGAAAAGGGGACTAAAAAACTATCCTTGGAAGACATAAGGAACCTTAGTCAACTGTCTTCTATACCGAAACACTGTATCAACCTAAGAAATTAAAACCCCAGACCCGTGGTATACACAGCTGTGGAGTAGGAATTTAAATCTCACAAATTGTATAGAATCTCAAAACAAGAAATCAACACTGAGAACAAGTCCTAGACCAGGGAAACCCCTGAGTTTCTTCAGCAGAAGCAAATGCAAAGCCAATCTGTAGGAACACTTCCGCAATCACTCCCAATAAAGATGATCTTGCAATCTGAGAAAAGCACGGATCACACAAGAAAGCCATTTACCAAGAGGGAGTCACAAGACACAATAAACTGAGAATTAGCACCCCTGAAAACTGACATAACTGTGGTTGTCATTAGTGCTGATACCAAATATTTCCAGCCCTTTGCCTCCAGGACATATAAGATTGCACCTCTTGGCCAACCTGCAAGTAACATGTGTCACTTCCAGTGTGAGACCCTCTTTTCACTCTGATATGACAACTGGAGATGCTCAAGATGGTGGCTGATCTCTCAGTCTGGGTCTCTGAGTGACTGTAATGAGCAGAGACTCTCTAATGACCTGCAAAGAACATACAGCATAAACAAAACATGCACCTGAGTTGTTGTAAACCACTGAGATTTTTTTGGTTGGTTGTTATTGTAGGATAACCTAGCCTGTACTGTCTGAAATGAAAATAATTTAGAAAAGCTAATAAAATAAATAATTTAACATGATCAAAGAGGGTTTTTTTAAAAAAGGGAAGAATGACTAAAAAGTCAGGAAGTGTTGGTACCAAGTGTAGATTATGTTTTTGAGAAATGTGTCTCACCTTGGTGGTAAAAAAAAATAGCATAGTAGCTAAAAAAGAACACAAGGTCAAGGGAATTTTTTTCCTAAGATAGGAGAGACCACACAGGGCTAATGGTGAAGAGAAAAAGGTTAACATAAGGGATAAAGACAGAAAGGAAGAACTATATATCGTTTATTCACCTCACCTAAGCTCTTTAAGCAAATCTTACAGGAAGTCTTAGCTGATTTTTACCACCATTGTCCTTACAGAAATCCTACTTCCTTTCTTTATACTAATTAAATCCTACTTCCTTTCTTTATACTTCTTCTTCCTTTGAAGAAGACGGCCCCCAAATTTTCCCCATAGAATAAAATAATTGCCCTCTATACTCCTATTTTAGTCCTCCCGTTTTCTACCTTCCTTAGCAGAAACCAACATACTATAAATTAACACATTATAGTTGGAATTAGTCGGTGCCCTAAAGCGGTGGACGTTACTTAGCGATGCCCTTGTAACCGGTCTCTCAGACAGAACTCTCGACTTTTGGTGCATAATTTGCACCAAATGTGAACGAAGGCTGAAAATATGAACAAAGGTTTACTGTGCACAGGTCAAACAATGGAATTTCATGTTATAAGGGAAGTTCTGGTTCTACGATTACACCCAACCTATTCACAGTTATATTTTCAGCATTTTATATATGTTCTTTAGCCTTAATCTTTTCCTTCCTTTACCAGTGCACGTCAAAGAAAGTCAAACTGAGGATAAAGATATTGAGCAGGGCCAATAGTTTTCCATCTTTATCTCAATTGTATTAGTTTATGAGACCTACATATCTTTTTGTTAATATTAGCACTTAAATTTCCCACTCATTTTTATAAAATAAGGGCAATATGCAATAAAATATACAAAAAATTACACGAACTCACACACAACAAAGATGGCAATAGGAGAAAGCATTTGCAATGTCTAAAACTGGCAAGTGACCTGAGCTCTAGAGCACAGCAGGGCGGCAACCCCAACACCACCACCGCCAACAGCAAAATGTCTAACAACTTACAAAAGAGGGAACTTAAAGGCAAGCAAGAACGTAAGCAGATGCTCGAATCGGCTAATAATGAAAGAAATGCAAATTAAAACAATAAGGAAGCATGTTACAGTTTTTAGACCAACAAAAATTAGAATGTTGAAGAATGCCAAGTGCTAATGGAGATGTAGGACACAGGAATACATATGTGGAGATAAATACTGATACAGCCACTCCAGGGAAGAATCTGGCAGTTTTTGGTTAAATCTAGTATATGTATATTCTACACTTTCACCGCTGAGTATATATTCCAAAGAAATTCTCATCAGGTCCAGAAGGGAACAAATCCAAAGGTGATCTTCAAAGCACTGCTGTGGTGGTGGGAAGCTGAAGACATTCTGGTGTCCATTATGGGAGGCTCAATTGGTAAAATGTGGTGGATGTGCACATATCACAGATAGGCAATAGCTCTTTAGAAGCAATTTATTATTGCTGTAACTGTTGTAATTTTTCTGTTCAGCTATCTGTCTTTTTCTCTGGACTGTGAGCTCTTCAAAGGCAGGGACTGAATTTTGTTCATCTTTGTACTGAAGTCATCATACACTGTTCCTAGCCTATAATAGGTGTTCATTAAATATTTAATGAATGAATAAAAATGGATTTAATAAAACTTTTAAGATGCAAAAACAAACAGTGTATACAATGTCTCAGAATACAATTTTCACTTCTACATAAAACAACAATGTGACAGTAACTGCAATAATGGTGGCGATTTAACATTTTGGGTTTTGTTTTTTTTTTTTCCAGTTTGGACTCAGAGTACCACAGATAACAAAGTAATTGATGTTAGCTCAGAAATACTTAGGTATGTCACAAAACTATGAGAAATGGCTCTATCTCTAGGATATAAGACAAATGCTAGAAAAAATCTAGTCCAGGCTGTTGCAGTTATCCTCAGATCAAGTCACATTTCTAAGAAAAAATGTGTTGCATTTTCAATGGATGGAGCTTCAAATATGAAAAGACAGCTCAATGGGTTTGCATCATGATTTTTTTTAAAAAAGAATCAGCTAGCCACCTTTATGTATGATGTCTAGAATCTACTAAGAGCAGCTATAATGGAAATGTTGGATGAAAGTACTTCAATATTTGCCTTTAAAAGGGTTGTGCTGCATTTTAAAGACACTTAGATATTTGGCATCAAAAACTGTGGTGACAGGGTCACATGATTTCTCTCAGAAGAAATCACGAGGAGAGGGGAAAAGAGCACAAGGAGACAACTGTCTGGTAGTAGAGGCAGAAAGTCAGTTTTCAGCCCCAAATCCTCTACTCCTGAGGTTTTCTTTTAATCACAACAAATCAACTGTCAATGCATTTATTAGAAAAATGTCTTCCCACAATTCCGGTATTTTCAGGTAATGCTATGTTCTCTTGGATGAATGCTTCAGCGAAAAGACAGGAACAGATGTGGAAGATGTACTAATTTATTAGGAATTAGCAGAGCTTGTGCTTTGTTCAGGGCAATCACATGTCCCAAAGCATAATCTCATGGGACATAAACATACTTCTAAATAATTCTCCTTTTATGAAGCAGGAGTGGAAGAAGTGGAAAACTAGTAGTTGTGATTTTGTACTACAACATGTTGCATTAAAGGGGACAAATTTCAGACTAACTCTCGAGGACACTACTGTATTCATTCTTTTTAGCTAATGAAACAGAAGTGGTATATTTTACCCATCTGGAAAAGAGTGAGGTTAAAAGTTTTTCATTTGTATCTTTTTGATAAATATATGATAGCAGAAAGGAATCCCAACAGCTAAAAAATAAAAGCTCTATTTCTTGGGGGCAAGAACTAGAATTATCATTATAGTCCTAAATCTCCAACTTAGCCTTCTATTATTTTTTGAGACGTCCTTCTTTTCTTTTTCTTTGCGGTAAGCGGGGCCTCCCACTGCTGTGGCCTCTCCCGTTGCGGAGCACAGGCTCTGGACGTGCAGGCTCAGCAGCCATGGCTCACGGGCCCAGCTGCTCTGCAGCATGTGGGATCTTCCCGGACCGGGGCACGAACCCGTGTCCCCTGCATCGGCAGGCGGACTCTCAACCACTGCGCCACCAGGGAAGCCCGCCTTCTATTATTTTTTGAAACACCAAAAAGGAATTCATTTTTAATATGAATTTGCGGAAAAAAGGTGAAATTACCAAAATCCAGAAACCAAATGAACAAGCTTTGCAAAAACAACAACAACAAAATCAGTCACTGGAAAAACAGTATCCCCCAAATGAATCTGTTCTTTCTATAACTTGTTTGGCATGATTTGGCATCCTGTAAATATGTACTTAAAGAATGACAGGCCAGCATTTCCCAGACTCAGGACCACTCTAGACTCAGGGCTCACCGTCAAGCTGCGCCAGAGGGCTGCCTGTCCTTTCACGTGACACTGGCTGTAATTAAAGGAGAGTCTAGCATACTAAGATGAGCACCATCACTCCTATTTCAGGAGCATCATTCCTATTTCCTCCTACACCTCTTCTTATCCCTGGTGCTGAGAAGGATATCGTCACCACATTCATGGTACAACATCATAATATGACTCAAATATGACTCATTTCCTTATACAGGGACTTTGTAGAGGGGGTCCTTCTGCTCCGCTTGTGCCTCTGCTCAGCCCACTTGGGATGGAGGTGGTAAAAATCTGTACCTTTCTTCCTAGCCTCAGGAATACCACGCTAATCTAGACGCTTGATTTCCCCCAAGGACAATTAGCTCATTCAACAAATAATTATTTCTCAACAAATAATTATTCAACAAATAATTACTGACTATCTACCTTGTGTGAAGCAGTATTTTAGATGTTGGGGATACAAAAGAGAACAAAATACACAAAAAAATTCTGTCGTTGTGGAACAATGTTCTAGTAGAAGGAAACAGATAATAAAAAATTAAATAAGGGGCTTCCCTGGTAGCGCAGTGGTTGAGAGTCCGCCTGCCGATGCAGGGGACATGGGTTC
>NC_041232.1:5997416-6009334 GCF_002837175.3 Physeter macrocephalus | reverse complement strand
GGGTCCGGAGCCTCTGCCCCACAACGGGAGAGGCCACAGCGGTGGGAGGCCCGCGTACCGCAAAAAAAAAAAAAAAAAAAAAAAATTAAATAAGGCAATGATGTAGTTAGTATAGTAGAAGACATTACGTGCTATGGAGAAAAAGAGAGAAGGAAGGCGGGGTAGGGAATACCTGCGCTGGACAGGATGATCTGAGCAGGCCTGCATGAGGAGGTTCAGCGTGCCTGGAGCAGGGCAGGGAGAGCCAAGTGAGCAGGTTCGAGAAGAACAGAAGATCAGGCCTTGAAGAGTCTTGGAGGCCACTCTAAGAATCCTGGCTTTTATTCCATGTGAGATGGGAACCTATTTCAATCGTTTTGAGCATCAAAGAGACAAACTCTGTCTGTCTGTTAGTAGGTGTTCCACTAAAAAGAATTCAAATAAATTTGAGTCACGCTCCCTACTTAATAAACCCTCTCTAATTAATCCCTTTATGATTAACAAAGTACGTTAACACATTTAAAGGTCTGAGAGCTCCTGCAGAAAGACCCCTACTAAGCTTACTTTTTAACCTTGGATATCACACACCTACTATGCCCATACAATTCTTTGATTATTCAAATATCTTACAGAATACAGGAAATACTGGGGTAGATCATCTTTAAGGTCCTTTGAGATCTAATATTCTAAGATTTTTTAACTGGAAACATTTTAATAGAAGTTTCCTAACTAAACTGATATTATACAGGGTCAAGAAAATTGGTTATGAAAAACAGATGAAATAACTTGGGGTTTTAGATGTCTATCCTTTTTCTCTCTCTTGCTACAGTGAAATAATAACACAGAGAAGGGAATCATGAATACTCGGGAGCAAAATCAGGGCTAAAATCTCCCTCAACATACTGTGATACTAGGCAAAAATCAAAGTTAAAGTCATCAGTTCAAGCAGAGACCCCCTCGGTGGCTCTCGTCTGTCACATAAGCGTAGTTTTACAGCTTGAACTATTACAACTAACACAACCCTGAAGCCATTTATATCTGACACAAATGTTTATCTCAGCTACTGACTTTGTAAATTAGACTTTATGCAAACAGTTCTGAGCCACTAAACTAGAAAAACAGAGTTTTCCACACTGTAGCAAGGCTAAATTAAAGTTACATTTTTCAAAGCAATACATTCATTTTGCAATTTATTTCTCTGATCTTCTCTTATTCACATCATAGTATCTCAAATGTCTCATATATCCACAATATCACTTAGTCACTAAAACTTAATATAAACTAACAGCCTATTTCTATAGCTTCATAGCTGACACAATTAACTATGAGCTTTATATATATATATACATATAAGCTCATATATATAAAGCTTTATATATATATATAAAATCAGTCTTAATGAAGGGACCTAGACTGACAGATCTAGGCATAAGACTTCTACCTGCTAAGGATCCCAAGGAGTAACGTATTATACACAGATAACTCAGTTAAGCTCTCAGGCAGAGATTGGCCAAATATTAGCCTAAGGGGTCTAACTTTTCTCTCCTAAGGGCAAGCAAAGATGACAAATATGTTATCCCACAAGCCCCAGTGGCAATGAAGAACCAGGGCTTTTCTCATGGGAAAGGGTAGTTCATAAGACCTGAGAATGACTACCAGAAGTCAGCCCCTCATGAGATCAAGAGAGGTGCAATATGGTTGACAAGTGAGCATATTAGATGCAGGGTGGAAGACAAGTTACAGAACCTATATAAGGGGTGAGAGGCAAGGGTGGGTCAGGAATTAGGACTGGCAAAGACAAGGAAGAGGAGGGCAGACAAGCAGAGAAGGTGGTCTGGAAGAATTCCAGAATAAGGGTTAAGATATGCAAAGTGGTTTCTAAGGAAGCCACAGGATAGGTTTTCATGGTGAAGCTTTATGTTGGGTGTTGAATAAGATGAATAAGAGAAAAATGAGACAGTTTGTGGCATCAAGAGATAAACAACAATAATAATGGCTAACATCTATTACATCCTTACTATGTACTATGCATGATGTTAATGTGTTATGTGCATTTAATCTCTTTAATAGCCCCATGAAGTATTTTCTGTTTTTATCCCCATTCTACAGATGAGTAAACAAAGGTTTAGAGAGTGGTTGAGCAGCTAACTCAAATTTTTTAAAGATAATAAGGCTCTACTCATACAACTCAACAGCAAAGAAAACCAGACAATCTAATTCAAAAATGGGCAGAAATGTCTATTCAGATAGACATTTTTCCAAAGAAGACATACAGATGGCCAACAGGTACATGAAAAGATGCTCAATGTCTCTAATCATCAGGGAAATACAAGTCAAAACCTCAATGATATATCACCTCACACCTGTTAGAATACCTGTTATCAAAAAGACAAGAAACAACAGGTGTTGGCGAGGCTGTGGAGAAAATGGAACCCTTGTGCACTATTGGTGGGAATGTAAGTTGGTACAGCCACTGTGGAAAACAGCATGGAGGTTCCTCAAAAAATTAAAAATAGACCTTATGATCCAGAAATTCCACTGCTGGATATTTATCCAAAGAAAATAAAAACACTAATTCATGTTTACTGCAGCATTAATTACAATAGTCAAGACATGGAAGCAACCTGAGTGTCATCAATGGATGAATGGATGAAGAATATGGGATACACACACACACACACACACACACACACACACACACACACACACACACACTAGAATAGTATTCTGCCATTAAAAAGGAATGAAATCTTGCTATTTGCAACATGGATAGAACTTGAGGGCATTATGCTACATGAAATAAGTCAGAAAAATGAAAAGCATATATACCGTTTTATCTCACTTATATGTGAAACCAAAAATAAATAAATAAAAGCCAAACCAAAACAAACAAACAAAAACCCAAGCTCATAGATACAGAGAACAGATTGGTGGTTGCCAGGGATGGTGGCAGGCGGATGGGCAAATGGTACAAACTTCCAGTTATACAATAAATAAGTCATGGGGATGTAATGCACAGCATAGCAATTATAGTTAATAACACCGTATTGAATATTTGAACATTGCTGAGAGAATGTCTTAAAAGTTATCATCACAAGAAAAAAAATTTGTAACTATGTATGGTGACTAGACTTATTGTGGTGATCATTTCTCAATATACAGAAATAGCAAATCATCATGTTGCACATCTGAAACTAATATATGTCAATTATACCTCAATAAAAATTTTTTAAATTATAAAACTCTATTACATTTGTGCTTTGCATATTACATTATATACAATAGTCCAAAATAAGGATCTCATGCCTAGTGACACAAAAATGAATAGCAACCAAAAAAATCAGCATATATACATTATTTTTTCTTTAATAATAAACATTCAGTTCTGAACTGGGAAAATTTCACAACATACAGATGCAGTCTGCCTTTTATTTCATATAATCATTCTACTTTCCTATATCTACACTATTCAATAGGTTTCTATGTCAATTCTGATATACATGTGAAGCAAAACAGACAAAAGAATGTAGTGCTGTGTATTCTTAATGGGGTGATGTTGACAGATCAGTGAAGCTGGGATGCATAATGTTCTTTCATTAAACCTTCCTCAGAGTCTATCTGGCAAGAGATGACATTGACGCAGCATTTAGGGAAGGCTAACCAGAGAGGATGAGCCTTGATCTAAGGTGTGATCTCAGGACAAAGAGAGTAGGAGACTAGGCAGGCTAGAGGATAGGCTCCACACAGAGTAGGAGTAAATTACAGTGGAAAGGCAAGTAGGAGCTGGACCAGGAAGGGCCAGAGCTAAGGAGTTTAAACTTTGATTTGTGGGCTATGGTGAGTCACTGGTAGATTTGATACAAGGAAATGCTATGTTTAGATTTGCACTTTGAAATTCTGCTCTGAAGTCTTTGGGAGGATGGGTCAAAAGGAGGGAGAAGGGAGGGAGAAAGACCAACTCAGAGATTGTTGTCCTTTCCATCCTTTGTGGAACAACACGGAACATAAATTAAGGGAAAGATAATGAGGGTCTGCATGATGGTCTCTTGGAAAGGAGAAGAAAGGATATTTAAAAGAGATACATATATATCTCATTTATCACATAAAATACATATGAACACGTGTGTGCATGCGTGCGCACACGCGTGTGTGTGTGAGCTTAGACAGGGCCTGAGGACTGTCTTGGCTGTGGAGAATGTGAGAGGCTAGTGTGACTGCCGGGTTCCTGCACTGGGCATCAGGGGAGCCAGGAGAATCAGAGAGACCACGTGGGAGCGAGAGGAGCTGAAGAGCTTGGGTTGAGACCCGATGAGCTGAAGGTGTCTGTAACACACACTGGTAGAGTTGCATGGAATGAAGCCTGAAATATGGATTTGAAGTTTAAGAGCAAGGTCTAGGATGAAGATGTGATTCTAGTGATTTCTGAGTTATTCCTCATTTTCCCTCACAGATGACAGTACTGAATATTAGGTTAAATCATATGAAACTACCAGTATTCTATTTTTTTGATCTACCAAAATGGCAATTTCAATAAGATAATCTACTTTATCCATGAGCTCTTTGGAAATATGACAACATGTGAATATACAGTATTTGTAAAATAGAATCTGCAATAGATGTTTCACAAATAGCCTGGAAGAAATAAAGCAATTAACATACATTTATGTATCCTGTGCCCATTGTTTGTTTAAATGTGATTTTGAGAAATTATTATTATTAGCAACTTGCACAAAACATAATTAATGGAACTGTAAGACTGATGGACTGCTCAACTGTAATTTCAAGCAAATGTGTTTTGTAGGGTCCTGCATACCATGTTATCCATCCTGTGATTTTTCTGCTTATGTGAAGAACTAGTAACTATGCATAGCTTTTCGAATGGCTTATCAGTGCTCACTAATTTACTCCCTCCCAATCAGTCTCTGTGGAAGGAAGAAATGAGAAGAGGTGGGTACCAGATCACCTGCTGAAATACTTCCTCAAATAAGGCACCTCAGTTTCCACATATGTAAAGCAAAGATGATATTCTGTAACTTTGTGGCTTATTGTAAGGATTAGAAGAGATACTGCATGTACCCCATGGGACATAAGAAAGGCTTAGTAAATGGTAGCTGTTGTTATTATGTCACAGATCTGCGAAATGACCAGCAGTACTACTCAAAAATCATCTCCTATGCCAGGTTGCTGATGAGTGACCTATACCAACTTACCTATACACTTAAAATTCTTGGGACAAGACAAATATTAGAGAGAGTAATGTTGAAAAATTGAAAGTCATTTGGCCAAGATAACATAGTAAATGACACAAAGACTCAGAAAAACCACGCAGTAACCACTGAATCATAAATATCTTAGAGTAGAAAAAATGGCCTTTAAAAGTTATCTCATCAACATTCCTTCAACAGCACCCAGATAGGAGTGAGAAAGCCCAAGTATTTCAGGGATAGCAATAATTATTAGAGTTATTAAAAGGGTTCTTCTTGTAGGTTTTTACACAGATTAAATGGAAAAAAATGTGAAAGTGCCGGATAAACTGATTCTATTCACCTTTTGTCCTGTTCTTAAGACATGGACAGTAAGTTAACGGGAATCATATTGAAAACAATACATATTAAGGAATTTGTAACCTGGGTATATCATTTTCAGAAAATTAAGCCACCACACTGTGGTAGAGTGATTGCACTGATAGTCCCAATTCTTCACTCCTCCCATTGAGGTCGTGGTAACCACTCAAGGCTCAGTCAAGTTCGCTTGCTTAGACCAATAAAATGTGCAAATGTGATTCAAGCAGAAGCTTGACAAGAACTTGCTGCTCTGTCATTATCATAAGAGCATGCCCAGGGTGACCCTCTGGAGAGTGAGACACATGGAACAGAGCCTGCCCTATATGGTGGTCCCAGGGGATGTCTCAGATATGTGAGAAAGGCAGGGCAAGGTCAGGGAAGCTGTCTAGCCAGCGTCCTACTGATTTCAGCTGATTGCAGACATATAAGTTAGCCCTGCTGAGCCTAGCTCTGATCAGAGATATATAGGCAAAAATAAATGTGTATTGTTTTAAACCACTGAGGTTTTGTGGCTGTTTTGTCATAAGGCATTTCTGTAGCAACAGAAAACTGATATACATGATTATTAATCATGTGAAAACTGTTTACTCACTAACTCTATAAAAGCCCAGACTCCACCAGAATGACTACATAACAGTATCTCAACTATGACATGCACAAGTTGTGTGTGTTTGAACGAGGGTCTAGGAAATCACTTTTCTTCAGGTGTTTGTAAACCTTTAGATTTTAACAGAGTTTCATCAAACATGGGACCTTTCCTATTATACTACTTTTAAACTCAAAATCAGGAGGCGTCAATGATACTGAGTTGCTAAGATTATATCCATTTTTAAAAATCTTGTTTAATAGTTGACTTCCTAGGTGCATGTAGGGGAGTAGCAGGTTACTGTACTAAACCCTGGGCTAAATGCCTACAGTATCTTTCCTATTTCCAATTTCTGTGATTTCTCATTCTATACCTTGATAGAACCCAGTTGCCTAACTATACAGAAACACTAGTTTCTAGTGAGAAGAAAAAGCAGCTGGATTTCTATTCCTATTTCCTGGAAAGTCTTCTCCAGTATTCAAGAGTCTTATCTTTGTGTATCAATCTAGAAGAAACTTTATAAGCTGGGAAATCCATTGCTTTTTATAGCCACACAGGACACTAAAACAGCCAGGTGCCAGGGCAAATCACACTTAGCAAACGGGAATAAAGCAAGCCAAAATATCTGTTTCTAAAATTTGATAGGAGAAGGACCTAAGTCATTGCTTTCTTTTGATCCTTTACCTATGTCCAATTCCTTCTGTAACCAAGAGAAAGTAGAACAAGAAGAAAACATGAATGTCTGAGAGTCATAATACTGAATGTGCTAAGACAAATAAAATATTTTGAGTTCTTCAGAGAAGATCATCATAGTAATTAACCTAGTACTATTAATCCTATTGTTCGATGACCACACAGGAATTAAACCTGCAGAACTTAATCAGAAGCGGGCATTCTTCTGACATAATAAAACCAATAACACGAATTAGTTTTTCTAAATTCAAATGTCTTTGCTCAAGATTTCAGTAACTGTTTTTCGAATCTCTCTAAAATGATTCATTTCCCACATTTCTAAGTAATAGTACAGGACAGAGATCAAGTCCTTTGAGACTAGAGCCGGTCAGCTGCAGTGAAATCCTTTTACGGACATTTTCGAAGTTTAATATCAGATATTTTATCCTATTTAAACCTAAAGGGCATGTCAAAGCCTAGTGTGCCATCAAGAATGAGCTAACGGGTTCTTTTTTGGTCATTCAGACTGGAGATGCATACTCTATACACTCAAGAGATTAAAAGCAAATGGAGGGACTTCCCTGGAGGTCCAGTGGTTAAGCCTTCGCCTTCCAATGCAGGGGGTACGGGTTCGATCCCTGGTAGGGGAGCTAAGATCCCACATGCCTCAAGGCCAAAAAACCAAAACATAAAACAGAAGCAACACTGTAACAAATTTAATAAAGACTTTAAAAAAATGGTCCACATAAAAAAAGAAAAAAATCTTTAAAAGCAAATGGAGTATATGAACCAGATTAATGGTCTGGTCCCTGCAGCCCTAGGGGAGAGTTTACTTAAGACGAAAGCTTTGGATGCAGAACCAACTTTTTACATTTAACAAAGGTTCTCACTCGAATGGCCCCCATCATAGTACTAGTACTGAAATCCTCCAGCTTATTCTTTCCAAGGCTGCTAGAAACAAGAACACTGCAGAAAAACCTGACCCAGATTACTGCCTGCAGTGGGTACAGGAAAGGAGTGCTACAAGTTCAAAAGCAGAGACAGGGTGGGGCATATGCTAACAGAAGTCCTTTTAAAACAATGATTCATGAGGTTAGGGAAAAATCTTTTCATCCAGGTCACTGAAACGCATCTTTGAAGGCAGATTTACTTCAAGACTCATCTGTGTTAATGATATATGTGGGAACAAAAGCCAATTGCCACGGTAATGCATATTTAGTAGCAAGAACCATTGAACCAGAGCAGGCTCTGTGACATACTAGTTTGAAAATATCTGATTCTAAGAGAGAATCAGTTTTCCTTTCAAGTGGTAATGACAATTCCAGATCTTCTACAAATATGCATTTAATGGCAAATGCAATGATCCTCACCATACCTTTATGTCTAATTCCCCTTTACAGATTACTTTTTTCCCCTTTACAAATTAATGAAGAGCTAGTTTTTTGGTGGTGGTGGTGGTATTCCTTAACTAGACATCTAGTTTCTTAGATTTTAGCTCTTAGATACCCACCACTGAATCAGTCTTTTTGAGAAAAGCACTAATATTACTTCTTCAGTCAAAGTTATTTAATTTCTACTTCTCTATTTTGGCAAAAAAGTGTAACACATTTATTATGACTATCTATTTTTTCTGATCCATTTTCTATTACTTACAGAAAAAAACCTTTTACACTTATGATCATGAAGAAAAGACACTCTATCTTTAATAAAACGCCTAATACAGGTCTCAGTGTGCTGGCCAGTGAATGCTTGAAAACTGCCAACACCCAGCAGCCTTCTGGCAGCGCTGGGCCTTCTAAAAGCTGTTCTCTGGCAATAGTCTTTCACGCAAGCACTAATTTTATTATAGCTAGTTTATGATTTTCCCTCATTTCCCTGCTATTTTTAAACGTGGGGCTGTAATAGGAGGCGGCTAGAGGCCCAGGAGATGAAGGAACCATTACACACGGGCCTCTGTGGTTATCAGTGGCCTTTGGAAGCTAAAGATTCAAATGCAATGTCAAAGAGTATTTGAACACAGGGTCCCTCATGGGAACTCTGCCCAACGAGAAACACATTGCTTTGCTCTCTGCATTTTCCTTTTAATTTCTGCTTTCAAGTCCTTGTGGTCTCTCAACACTCTTCCCAGTTTTGTTCTTTAAAGTTATTTTTGTACATTGCTCATTCTAGCCAGACCTATTTAGCTACTTTTAACAACACTGTCTTGAGGGATGAGTTTTTGACATTTTGCATAATATACCAATAGTGATTTCTGTAACACAACAAAACAACACATGACGTAAACAAGACCTTACATGAAGAAATACCAAATTTGTTTCATGTCATTCTACATGTAACTTTGGGATGTGAGCTTTCGGGAAGACTGGCTCTGAATTTATGCTAATCAGAAAAAAAAGTTGGAAGACGTAGAGTGGTTTTCAAGGATGGTTTACTGGGAAAAAGGAAGATATTTATGAAATGGTGGGGGGGAGAACCATGTGTTTTTCTTAGAAACATACTTTTAATAACTGAGATAAGCAGAGCTCTCACATAGGAAAGTGACAATCAAACGCCCTGAACCCAAACTGCATCATCCCAATCAATTTCTTTAATCAAAAAAAGGGAAAAAAGCCCAAGATATAGCCCAAGCTGCACGTTTATAAATACCAAAGCACCCTGACTTTCAGCTGAAAGAAAACACAGGTGGAAGAGCAGGGACTGATCGATGATAAGAACACTGAGTTGGGAGTCAGAGAGGCTGAAGACTAGTTCCAAATCTATTTCTAATCAGACCCACAGACAACCCATGCACCTTGGTTCTCATCTACAAAATGAGAAGAGTGCTATAGATTATCTCCCTAAGTCCTTTCCACCTCTAAAATTCCATGTATCTAGAATTCTAACAGGTCCCTCCCAGGCCTAGATACAAATGAATCACTGGTTTACTTCCTGTTGCTTACCTGAACTATCTTCATCATTCCTTTAATTCTTGTGAAAAAAACCAAGAGGCAAAAGACAAAAAGAGACACATTAAGGAAGCATCTGAATCCTAAAACTACATTAAACAAAGAGCAAATATTAGAAATGTTACTCTTCAGGGTTACATTTATTCCAAAACAAAATAGAGGGAGATGAGAAAACTCATAAGCACACAGAAGTACGGCTCTGGCAATACTATTAAATAGTAATAATCTCTGGATCAGACATTGCCTAACAAATGTACTTTGTATGGAGAAGCTTAAAGCCCAAAGCAACACTAGAATTCTTTTTCAGACTGTCATCAAGTACAGATTACATTCTGTCATTAAAAACAAAACACTTTAAAGTAGCTTTTATAGGTACAGAGGTCAAACGCTAAGCAGAATTTATTCCCCATAATGTCCTTTTCTATTTACCTATTTCCATTACCTGTGTTTCACTTTCCCCAACATAAAAACTAAAAGGCAAACAGATATGCAACCCAGATGCTACCTTATACATCCTTGTACAGCATGAGAAAGAGGGTGATCGAGCTATGTTGCCATAAAGCCACTGTCAATGGCTCCTCTGTGGGATCCATAAACCAGATCAAACTCTAGCCAGAGTCAACTCCATTCATTCTACAGTGTATCCTCCGAACTTACAAATAAGTTTATCCTTTGTAAGAGAAGCTAGCAACTTGACTGATAAATAAGATTAAGATTATTCAAACATTCTAAAAGTAAACTGCAAAAGTCCAAAACAATATTCTTTGGTTTAGCACCCTTTGACTGTATGTGATTCCACAGTCATATATACCTTATTCTTCTCTGGCATAACCTCTGAGCTGAGCTATTGTAGTTAATAAATACTCCTCTATAGCATGATAGATGGGCATAATCTGGTAATGTTCTTTATGAATTATACATTCTAGATTGGAAAACAATTCATTTTACATGTAGAGTCTAACAAAAGGGGAAAAGATAACTTTAGAGTCTTAAATGTGGGTGTATTAAATAGCCCAGATAGGGCTTCATGGATATGCCTGCAATTTGACAATGTTATCACAACTTCAAAATGTAAGCTCTTTTCTCATAATATGAAGCCCATCAGAGCACTATCATCACTCAACCAGATCAAGGTTGAGTTGATTTTATAGAATGCTGGTTAGACATGGTTTATGACCTCAGTAAATGAGTACAAGACACAAATACTATATTACCAGTCATGCAGTGTAAAACTCAATGGACTAGAAGTTGGGAGTCCTTGAAATGAGAACAGCTATTAATGGGCTGTGTGTCCTTGGGTAGGTCTCTCTGACTCAGGGCCCTCACTATCTCAGCTATAAAATGAGGACAAGTTACTCTTTAAGATTCTTGTTTGGATCATCTCAATAGATGCAGAGAAAGCTTTCGACAAAATTCAACACCGATTTATGATAAAAACCCTCCAGAAAGTAGGCATAGAGGGAACTTACCTCAACATAATAAAGGCCATATATGACAAACCCACAGCCAACATCGTCCTCAATGGTGAAAAACTGAAACCATTTCCACTAAGATCAGGAACAAGACAAGGTTGCCCACTCTCACCACTCTTATTCAACATAGTTTTGGAAGTTCTAGCCACAGCAATCAGAGAAGAAAAAGAAATAAAAGGAATCCAAATAGGAAAAGAAGAAGTAAAGCTGTCACTATTTGCAGATGACATGATATTATACATAGAGAATCCTAAGGATGCTACCAGAAAACCACTAGAGCTAATCAATGAATTTGGTAAAGTAGCAGGATACAAAATTAATGCACAGAAATCTCTGGCATTCTTATACACTAATGATGAAAAATCTGAGAGTGAAATTAAGAAAACACTCCCATTTACCACGGCAACAAAAAGAATAAAATATCTAGGAATAAACCTACCTAAGGAGACAAAAGACTTGTATGCAGAAAACTATAAGACACTGATGAAAGAAATTAAAGATGATACAAATAGGTGGAGAAATATACCATGTTCTTGGATTGGAAGAATCAACATTGTGAAAATGACTCTACTACCCAAAGCAATCTACAGATTCAATGCAATCCCTATCAAACTACCACTAGCATTTTTTACAGAACTAGAAAAAAAAATTTCACAATTTGTATGGAAACACAAAAGACCCCAAATAGCAAAAGCAATCT
>NC_041232.1:5990244-5997152 GCF_002837175.3 Physeter macrocephalus | reverse complement strand
GAACCCTCTTGCACTGCTGGTGGGAATGTAAATTGATACAGTCACTATGGAGAACAGTATGGAGGTTCCTTAAAAAACTAAAAATAGAACTACCATACGACCCAGCAATGCCACTACTGGGCATATACCCTGAGAAAACCATAATTCAAAAAGAGTCATGTACCACAATGTTCATTGTAGCTCTATTTACAATAGCCAGGACATGGAAGCAACCTAAGCGTCCATCGACAGATGAATGGATAAAGAAGAAGTGGCACATATATACAATAGAATATTACTCAGCCATAAAGAGAAACGAAATCAAGTTATTTGTAGTGAGGTGGATGGACCTAGAGTCTGTCATACAGAGTGAAGTAAGTCAGAAAGAGAAAAACAAATACCGTATGCTAACACATATATACGGAATCTAAAAAAAAAAAAAAAATGGTCATGAAGAACCTGGGGGCAAGACAGGAATAAAGACGCAGACCTACTAGAGAATGGACTTGAGGACATGGGGAGGGGGAAGGGTAAGCTGGGACAAAGTGAGAGAGTGGTAGTATATATATGGACATATGATAGCTAGTGGGAAGCAGTCGCATAGCACAGGGAGATCAGCTTGGTGCTTTGTGACCAGCTAGAAGGGTGGGAGAGGGAGGGTGGCAGGGAAGGAGATGCAAGAGGGAAGAGATATGGGGATATATGTATATGTATAACTGATTCACTTTGTTATAAAGCAGAAACTAACACACATTGTAAAGCAATTATACTCTAATAAAAATGTTTAAACAAAAAAAGATTCTTGTTTGATCCAGAAGTTGTGAATCTAAATAAATAACCATCAGGAATCTAAACATTCATTAGTAAAAAGCAAATAATAAACTACTCCTAGTCATGACAGACTAGTTTGTAGCAGAAGAATTCATTTGCCAAGAACAATTAGGAAAAAAATGGATTTTAAAAAAATCCATTTAAGGGCACTAGAGTGGTATCAAGGCATTCAAGATTTGAGACCAAAATCCTGGGCAAAAGGAGACTCACTGAAGTGAACATGACATTCTCTGGAGAAAATTTCCAATTTGAAAGAGTCATGGGCAGAAAGTTGAGAGGTCAAGCATAAAGTGGTCACTATGAAGCACAAAAAAGTAGCAGAGCTTTCAGCAATCACATGGGACTAGGGAGATAAAACCTAAAGTTAAGCACTTACCAAGGAAGTCAGGATATGGCCAATATTACAGAAAAGCGAGCCCAAGAGTCTGAGCCATCTTTATCCTTAAGATAGTCACTATTTTATAACTACCACACACCCCAAGGAAGAGAAGTAAAAAGTAATTGCAATAAACCATGTTAATGGCATTCCCATGGTACTGGTAAGATAAAAATTGAAGTTCGGAGCCCACAACAGCTGGGGTCTGGTAAGTACCTCAGGCTTAAAGTTGGGACAATGGAAGGACTAAAGCCTAGGAGGAAAACTGAACCAGAAATTGATCTGATTAAACCCCAGCTTGGAAATATCTCATTCTTGCCTAGATTAAAATGATCTACTCCTGCTCTAGATGCCAACAAGATATTAAGAAAAATTCTACCTAGAGGAACATAACAACATTGAGATCTCAATATTTTCATACACAATGGTGAGCAGTCAGTAAAAAGCTGAGCCAGGCACAATATAAATAGGACCAAGAGAAAAAACAGAAAAAGAGAAACAAACCCACAAATTATTAGACATGGAATTTAAAATAATTGTGCTTTATATGTTCAAGAAAAAAATGATAAGATGAAGAATTTCAAGAGAACTGGAATCTATAAAAAATAATCAAATTGATATTCTAGAAAAATAACTGAAATTACAAATGTAATATACAGGCTTAACAGCAAGTCAGACATAGCTAAAGAGAAAATATTTATTATCATGAATATAGCATAGTAAAAAATCTCTAGGCTGAAACACACAGAGATAAAAACCTCCCAAAGATGGAAAATACAGTATAAAGCATAAGAGACAAATGGAACATTATGAAAAGGTGTAAGTTACATGCAACTGGACTCCTAGCAGGACAGAAAAAAATGGGGTGGAAGCAATACTTGAAGAGATGATAGCTGAGAATGTTTCAACACTGATAAAAGCATCAAGCCACAAATTTAAGAAGCCCTGAGAACTTCATACAGGATAAATACAAAGCAAACCACATCTAGGCAACTTCATAGTAAAAGTGATAAAAACCGAAGACAAAAAGAAAAAGTAAGAAGAGGGAGAAAAAAAAGACATCTTCAAAGGATCAACAGTAATGCTGAGACAGACTTTTCAACACAAAAAATGGAAATAACCGGGCTTCCCTGGTGGCGCAGTGGTTGAGAGTCCACCTGCCGATGCAGGGGACACGGGTTCATGCCCCGGTCCAGGAAGATCCCACATGCCGCACAGCGGCTAGGCCCGTGAGCCGTGGCCGCTAAGCCTGCGCGTTCGGAGCCTGTGCTCTGCAACAGGAGAGGCCACAACGGTGAGAGGCCCACATACCGCAAAAAAAAAAAAAAAAGGAAATAACCAAAATGAAGTGTATATATTCATATAATAGAATACTCTATAAAAATGAGAATACATAATAGTACTGCTATAGGTATCAACAATAACGAATCTAACAAACATTATATTCAGCAGCAGAAGCCAAGTACAAAGGATATATTTTATGAATCCCTTTGTATAAAGTTCAGAAACAAGAAAAACTAACCCACACTATTATAAGTCAGAATAGTAGTTATCCTTTGGAGTGGGAGACAAGAACAAGACTACTGGGTTGCTGGTAACATTCTAGTTCCTCATCTGGGTAGAGGTTAGATAGGTATGTTCACTTTGTGAAAATTCATTTAAAAAATGATTTGTGTACTTTTCTGTGTGCATGCTATACTTCAATACAAGTTTATTTAAACAATACACACATTAATGTATAACAGCAGTCCTTAAATTGCAAATTCTTTTCACAAATGATTCATATACAACTTCTTTCCTCCTTTCCTCCTTTTTACTCTCTGCTTAATGTATCTTCAAACTACCCCATTCTTTGGGTTTAGAAGACTCTCAGGAATGAGACAGTCTTAAAAATAGGAGCTTCAGCATATAATCCATCTATAGATTATGAAGTGACTTAAGGTATTAATGGCCAGGCTGGGAACTTGATTGCAAAAGACATCTGTTTCTATGAGGAACCAATTTTAAGGATAAGCCAAACAAAAAGAATTTAAGAGAAGAGGGAAAGAATTGTTTATTAAGAGTAACAAAAGAGACAGAGAAAAAGAGAGAGGGAGAGAGAGAGGGAATGGATTGCAGGAAAAGATTCTAGTAAGGAGCATTAGGAAATGAGTAATTTGATAAGGTGGTTCAATAAAATAAATACAGTAACTTAAACTTCACAGTAAGGGGTCCATTTGTGATAGATTTGAACATTTATCAATCACTAGAAGAACAAGAACTTTAAAACAGGATATACTATTTAGGCTGCATTACATAAGTTTTATAAGAAATTCTACATTTCTAGAGGAACTTTCAGAAAATCCATCAATCTGGTATAAACGCTTTAGCAAAGCCCTTTCCCACCTCATGCATATTTCATTTGGAACAAAGAGAGGGCCCTTAAAGTAAATTCCTGCCACCACCATGAGTTTGCCTAAAACAATAAAATCATTATGTGTTTTGTGAGACAGACTGTTAATAAAGCAATCTTACTGATTTGGCAGTCCTTTTTTTCTAGTCATTTTCTTACAGGATCTCATATGCAGTAAAAGTGGCTTTATAACTGAACAATGTTAGGAACCAGAAACCCAGTACAGGCTTTACAGGTATTGAATATTCTTCCACTCCGGTAATTTAGAAAAGGAAACTCTTTATCAGACTCTGCTAAACCTTGGGAAACAGTCACTGATAGAAATATTCATACTTGACCTTATAATTGTTCTTACATGAAAATTCTCTTTTCTTCCTCTCTTTTATGAAAGAAAGCACTCCAGCTGCTTTTCTGGAGAGTAAAGGTATTCTGCAGTAGAGCAAAGTAATAGGTTTTTAACCTATTGTGGGAGAAGAGAAAGCTTAAAAAAATTTTTTTTCAAACTATGTTGTCTACTGCTCGACTCTCTTATGATGCTGAGATGGTGAAAACATCAAATCAGTAGATGGAGTATAAGGGGGGAGCTGGAAGGTTTGGTTTAGAGATGCTGGCCAAGTCATTCTTTTTTTTTTCTTTGGCTGTGTTGGGTCTTTGTTGCTGCGCGCGGGCTTTCTCTAGTTGCAGTGAGTGGGGGCTGCTCTTCGTTGCGGTGCATGGGCTTCTCATTGCGGTGGCTTCTCTTGTTGCGGAGCACGGGCTCTAGGTGCACAGGCTTCAGTAGTTGCAGCATGCAGGCTCAGTAGCTGCAGCACATGGGCCCCAGAGCACGCGGGCTTCAGTAGTTGGGGCACATGAGCTCAGTAGTTGTGGCTCGCGGGCTCTAGACTGCAGGCTCAGTAGCTGTGGTGCACGGGCTTTGTCGCTCCGCGGCATGTGGGATCTTCACAGACCAGGGCTCGAATCCATGTCCCCTGGATTGGCAGATGGATTCTTAACCACTGCGCCACCAGGGAAGTCCCAGCTATAAGATTTGATTAGATAAATAGGTAGAGTTATGATACTGTCAAGTATACATAGTAACTAGAACTTCTCTAATAGCTTTCACGGCTATAGGAGGAAGATGAAGATGATGAGGATGGATGCAGCAACTCCTGCGGCTTACCAACTGACCACACACTTTATGCTAAACACTGTGCTAAACATTTTATTGCCTATTATCCCTATTTTAGGGATGAGGAGATTGAGGCTTAAAGAAATGGATGTCAAAGTGAGAACTCAACCAAAGTCTATTTGATCTTAATCACATTCTGCTCATAAATTCCAATCAGCATAATCAATTCCTTATATGCCTAACATTTCTGGAGAACTTGGGAATGCTTATTAATCTTCAAGATTTATTCACCCTGTAATATTTTAACCTCTTGGTTTGCCTAGAAAACCTCCTAAAAGGTAGTTAAAAGTAAAAATTTAGGCTTAACCAATTACAAATTCTAAATAGAATCAGTTTAATTAGTGAAGTGTTATCAGAGACTAAAATGGTAAAAAATTTTAAAGATTCTTAGCACTCTCAACCTCTATCTTCCAGGAAAGGCCCAAAGATGTGCTGTAACACACCTCCAGAAACCAGTGGACACCTAGATAGTCTGCAGAAAAATGTGGATTAAGGAATAAAAGTGATAAGCAATTCAACGGTGATTTCTTTGGGATGTGATTTCTCTGTAGAAAAGGAGAACTTTGAGATTCATATGTGTTTTATGGTAATTTTTAAAAAGCGCTTTTATTCAGGGGGAATAAAAAAGATTCTGATTACTGCTTTGAAAACCAACTTTTTTTTTTTTCCCAACAGTGAACTAAAATTGAAAAATAAGAAAGGATTCCTAATTTGGATCATCTGTAGCAATGGATGGGAAGGGCAGTGTACTTACAATCTACTTTCATCAGATTTTAATTGTTCTAACCCACCATAACATAAAATTAAAACAAATCTCAGTGATGTCCTTACAAAATTAAAATGGACTGTAGGAAATTATAGTTTTTGTTGTTGTTTTTGTTTTGGAAATGATCTTTTTAAAAACTGGACACACAGGATAAATTTCATTTCAGCAAGGATTAATGATTTGTATCAAAATTCTATTCCAAATAGCTAGCAGAACACATTTCATATTGTCTTCCAAAGCCATGATTCTATCTCTTACTAGCTGTGTGGCCTAAAGAAAAAGCACCCATACTATTTAAGCCTTCATTTTCTCATCTAAAAAACAGAAATAATATCACTAATTTGCTTCAGTTTCTGAAGTTTCCATGGTCCCTAGAAGAGATAAATCCAAAGTTAAAAATCAAGGAAGTGCAAGTTAATCCAGCAGCTATTCTGTCAGGACAGCTTGCCACCATCATACTGGAATGACAGCGTCTTAGCATTACACATGGTCATCAGTACCTTCAGGAACAGCAGCACTCACATTCCTCTCCATCCTCAGATGATGCTGCAGTCTCCAATATGTCACATTCTACCTGTGTCTGAGTCTTTTAATTTTGACTCTTTATGCTCGTATCTCTCAGCTCTTGGTTCAGTTCGCAGTCCCTCACATGGGGAGCACATGCATAATCAAGCAAAAGGCTTTTGGTATAGCCCAGGGAGCCTGTCTCTCTGGGAAATTACTGAACTATATCAAATGATACAAAAATCCATTCTTTTTTTTTTTTTAACATCTTTATTGGAGTATAACTGTTTTACAATAGTGTGTTAGTTTCTCCTTTACAACAAAGTGAATCAGTTATACATATACATATGTTCCCATATCTCTTCCCTCTTGCGTCTCCCACCCTCCCTATCCCACCCCTCTCATGGTCACAAAGCACAGAGGTGATCTCCCTGTGCTATGCGGCAGCTTCCCACTAGCTATCTAATTTACATTTGGTAGTGCATATATGTCCCTGCCACTCTCTCACTTCGTCACAGCTTACCCTTCCCCCTCCCCACGTCCTCAAGTCCATGCTCTAGTAGGTCTGTGTTTTATTCCCATCCTACCACTAATCTCTTCATGACATTTTTTTTCTTAGATTACATATATATGTGTTAGCATACGGTATTTGTTTTCCTCCTTCTGACTTACTTCACTGTGTATGACAGACTCCAGATCTATCCACCTCATTACAAATAACTCAGTTTCATTTCTTTTTATGGCTGAGTAATATTCCATTGTATATATGTGCCACATCTTCTTTATCCATTCATCTGTTGATGGACAGTTAGGTTGCTTCCATGTCCTGGCTATTGTAAATAGAGCTGCAATGAACATTGGGGTGCATGTGTCTTTTTGAATTATGGTT
>NC_041232.1:5975054-5988585 GCF_002837175.3 Physeter macrocephalus | reverse complement strand
TTGAGGATGATGTTGGCTGTGGGTTTGTCATATATGGCCTTTATTATGTTGAGGAAAGTTCCCTCTATGCCTACTTTCTGCAGGGTTTTTATCATAAATGGGTGTTGAATTTTGTCAAAAGCTTTCTCTGCATCTATTGAGATGATCATATGGTTTTTCTCCTTCAGTTTGTTGATGTGGTGTATCATGTTGATTGATTTGCGTATATTGAAGAATCCTTGCATTCCTGGAATAAACCCCACTTGATCATGGTGTATGATCCTTTTAATGTGCTGTTGGATTCTGTTTGCTAGTATTTTGTTGAGGATTTTTGCATCTATGTTCATCAGTGATATTGGCCTGTAGTTTTCTTTCTTTGTGACGTCTTTGTATCTCTCAGCTCTTGGTTCAGTTCACAGTCCCTCACATGGGGAGCACATGCATAATCAAGCAAAAGGCTTTTGGTATAGCCCAGGGAGCCTGTCTCTCTGCGAAATTACTGAACTATATCAAATGATACAAAAATCCATTCTTGAAATCCAAAAAAATGCTCTGGGGTTTTGTGACAATGAAGTAATGTATAAGAAAATAAGAAATGTATTTGTAAATGGTAAACATTAACCACATACATATAATAATTAATTAGTTATCACTGATAATCATAATTTCAAATGACTAGGACTCTGTTAACATTCTACAAATTGCATCATTATAGAGAAAATACTTGACAAATTTAGGATCTTTAGAAGTAAAGTGCCACATAATGACAAGAAAAAAAACTATTCCTAAATATAACAACTTTAAGCAACTCATTGTTGATCCTGGGGCAAGTCACTTCATTTCTATAAGCTTCTTACTCCTTAGGATAAAAAGAGAGGGCTAGATCCGGTGATTTTTATTAAATTGCATAAAGTACTTTTTCGATGGGACCTACATCTTACTCCCTGCCCCAACCTGTCACACCTTTTTGCAAGGAAGAGGTGGCTCCGCACAGACAGTGTTATAAGGAAAGGCCACTGGCCATGCAATCAAGGTGAGCACTCCCACCTTCACTGAGGCAGAGATGATGAGATTGCCACTCCCTCCTTCCGCTTAGACCATCCAAAGTGCCCTAGAAGGCTAATGTGCAGTTCATTGGTTTCTGACATTTAGTTGAAACTGGTTTCACCCATATATGCATATTTTGCTGTGATGGTATTCCAGGACACACTGTGCATGTATAGCCAGGAAGGAAAGGGGAGGTGTGGTCTGATTTTTTTTTTCTTGGCATTGGGGGTGGGGTGGGTAGAGACAGGGGTATCCAGTGAAATTTATTCCACATGGGTCAGCTCCTACCAAGAGGTCTGATCACTGGAATTACTGCTCATCCCTCTTTCATCACCAAATCCTCTGTTTTTTCTAACATTTTTATGGTAAAAAATTACAAAGACACAGAAAACTTGAAAGAAGTACACAATAAATAGCTACATATTCACATTAGGATTCTGCAATTACTAATATTTTATTAAATATGACTTTGCTAAATGTGCTTTATCACGTATCTATACATCTTTTCATCAATCCATTTTTGGATACAATTTAAAGTAAGTTTCAAACATTAGGATGCTTTCCCCCAATACCACAGCATGTATGTCACTAACTAGAGTTCAATATTTACTTTTCTATTAAAAATTTACACATAGTGAAATGCATAATTTTTAAGTGTTACCATCTGATGAGTCTGACAAATGTGTACATCTAGGTAACCCAAACATACATTAAGAGAGAAAACATTCCCATCATCCTAGAAAGTCCATTCATAGCCCTTTCCAGTCAATCCTACCCTCGCTTCTGCTCCCAAAGGCAACCACTGATCTGTTTTCACCACAGATTAGTTTTGCTGTCCTAAAACTTGTTGCTAATGGAATCATAAAATATCAATATCTTCTCTTTTGTGTTTGACTTCTTCCACACAATCTTATGTTTTTCAGATTCGTTCATTTTGCTGTATGTATTTTACAACTATACAGCAGTTTATATATCCATTCTTCCACTGAAGAACACCTGGGCTATTCTCAGATTTTTCTATTAAGAATAAAACGCGGGCTTCCCTGGTGGCGCAGCGGTTGCGCGTCCACCTGCCGATGCAGGGGAACCGGGTTCACGCCCCGGTCTGGGAGGATCCCACATGCCGCGGAGCGGCTGGGCCCGTGAGCCATGGCCGCTGAGCCTGCGCGTCCGGAGCCTGTGCTCCGCAACGGGAGAGGCCACAGCAGAGGGAGGCCCGCATACCACAAAAAAATAAAAAAAAAAAAGAATAAAACGCTATAAACGTTCTTATACACGTCATTTTGTGGACTTAGGTTTTCAATTCTCTGAGGTAAATTCCTAGGAGTGGACTTGCTGGACCACAGGGCCAGTGCATGCTTCCATTCTAAAGAAACTGCAAGACATTTTTCTAAAGTGGTTGTACTGTTTCATATTTCCAGCAACAACATATGAGAATCAAACATATACATCCATGTATGCCATGCATCCTACAATTTAATGTTATAATTTTGCTTTAAATAGACATATACATAGAAAAGAAATAGAGTCATCCCTTGGTATCTGCAAGGGATTGGTTCCAGGACCCCCGTGGATACCAAAATCTGCAATGCTCAAGTCCCTTATATAAAACATAAATCAATCCAGGTTGGTTGAACCTGCAGATGCAGAACCCACACAGATAAGGAGGGCCAACCATATGAGGAAAACACGTAAAAGTAGTCTTTTATACTTATCAACATATGTATTATTTCTGGTGCTGTTCCTCTTTTCCTGAAGATCTGAGTTTCCACTGGATATCATTTTTCCATCAGCCTGAAAATCTTCCCAAAGCATTTCTTACAGTACAGATCTGTTGATAATTTTCTCGGTTTTCACTTATCTGAAAATGTATTTTAGTTTCATTCTTAAAACATATTTTTGCTGGTTATGGAATACTGGGTTGACAGTGTTTTGTTTTTTTTAAATTTTATTTATTTATTTATTTTTGGCTGCATTGGGTCTTCGTTGCTGCACGCAGGCTTTCTCTAGTTGAGGAGAGCAGGGGCTACTCTTCGTTGCAGTGTGTGGGCTGCTCATTGCAGGGGCTTCTCTTGTTGTGGAGCACAGGCTCTAGGCACGTGGGCTTCAGTAGTTGTAGCACGCAGGCTCAGTAGTTGTGGCTCACGGGCTCTAGAGTGCAGGCTCAGTAGTTGGGACACACAGGCTTACTTGCTCCGCGGCATATGGGATCTTCCCGGACCAGGGCTCAAACCCATGTCCCCTTCATTGGCAGGTGGATTCTTAACCACTGCACCACCAGGGAAGCCCCAGTAGACAGTGTTTTGAGTTTTGGGGTTTTTTTCTTTCAGCATTTTGAAAATTCTGTTCCACTGTCTTCTTCATTCCATTACTTCCATTTCATAAGAAATCTGCCATCATTTGTACTGTTGCTCCTTCTCTTTCTAATATGTCATTTATCCTGGTTACTTTCAAGATTTTCCCTTTATAATTGGTTTACAGCAGTTTGACTATAAAGTGCATAGGTATGGTTTCCTCTGTATTTATTATTTATTTATTGTTTATTTATTATTATTATTATTTATTTATTTCCTTTGTATTTATTCCTTTGTATTTCCTTGAGCTTAGCTGGATTTTTAGAATCTGCAAATTTATTTATTTATTTTTACTAAATTTAGGGAGATTTTAGCCACTATTTCTACAAATATTCTTTTTTTCCATTATTTTCTTTATCCTCTCTTTCTGCAACACATTTAATTATACGTATTGTCCCACAAGACAGTAAGGCTCAGTTAATTCTTTTCAACCTATTTTCTCTGATTTTCAGGTTATATAATTTCTATTGACCTGTCTACAAGCTCATGCCTCTTTCTCTGTCATCTCTAATATTCTCCAATTTCTGCCACTTTTGGTCACTCTCCAGTACCTTCACATAGTTGTTTGTTTTACAGTTTGCTTAGAGTTTATAATTGTTACGTGTAGCTGATATAAGCTACTTTGCCATTATTAGAAACTGAAACTTCCTTCTTTCCCTGTGTATCTACAAAGAATACAGGTGATTCTACTATAATTACCAAGTACTATGGAAAAAAGAAGGTGTTCTATGATTCACACTGATGTACTTTTTGTCTTCTGATTAAAGACTAGAGCCACAAGAGACTCTAATAACACTATTCAGTAGAACTTTCTGAGATAATAGATTTTCTTCTGTGTTGTCCAATATGGTAACCACTTGGCACACAGACTACTGGGCACTTAAAATGTGGTTATTGTGTTTGGGGAACTGATTTTTTTTTACCTTATTTAATTCTAATTAATTTAAAATAACCACATGAGGCTAATGGCTACTGCATTGGGCAATATGACTCTAAAGATCATGTGATGTGGTCTTTCTGTTTACAGATGATGAACCAGCAACTAAGAGTTTCCAGAAGAGGCCTGCCCATGATACATGGCTGTTAGTGGCAAAACCAGGATTCCAATTTAGATCTCCCAATTCCTAGTCTGAAGCTCTTGCTATTCTGTAGAGGAAGAGAATGCAAAATGCTATGACTGGAAGAGGACAACCAAAAATATAATAGGTGACTAATGATAAATTAGAACCTGAAAAAATATAGCTGGAAAAAATGGAACAGCTGAGAGCAGAATGATTTGCAAACATATCATTCATTACACATACATACACACATATTCACTGGGTGTGCTCATTTCTTTTAAGGTAATAACTGTTTTGTTAGTAGGAGAAAAAGAGCCTTTTATAACTCATTACAGGCCCAAAAGGTCTGACTCAGACAATTTATACAAAGAGCACAATCAAGAAGTTGATGTCCTACCTCCATTCTTCACCAAGTGTCCACTTTCCAAGGCCTACAGTCTTCAGTGACTTGAAGAGTTACAGCTTAACACTTATTTGTTTCTCAAAAGCCTGTAAGACACACACCACTGGAAAGGTTGCCAAGCATTCCCCTCCTGAACTTAATACTCCCTATGAGGATACAGCTCTCTGCTAAAATGGAATGCTTTTTACCTTTTAACCACTCTCCTATACTACTGGAAGTAAAATAATTACCTCACTACATTCTTTCTCTCTTTCTCTGTCTCTGTCTTTCACACACACACACCCCACAAACCTTTGTGTGGATTTCATACTAGCACTACTAATATACTAATATACATGGTGTAGAAAAATGTCTGCAAAAAGGTCCAAGATAAACAGCATTGTTTTTGGAGAAAGTGCCGTGGTCAGGATGATGTCATAAAAAATCAACTAATCAATTTCCTGTACCACATCCTGAAGGAAATCCAGAAGGCTCGATTTTCTCACAGCCGAGTAGTCTTTCTGGGGGGACACTAACTGTTCCTGTGAACCCACAGGTGGTAAATTGATAATGATTATTATTTACCTTAAATCTTCAAAGTCACAAAGAGTGAAATTTCATTGTAAAAGATCTTTAATGTGGGAGGCATTATGAAAATACAAGAAGTATCCTTATTAAATGTGAATTTCAGATTTTAGTTACTGACAGCAAAGAAAAGAAAAAATGAGTAAACTTAGTTGGTATTTACTACTGGACTTCAAAACGCTTCCTCTCCAGATCTGAGTAAAACAAAGACCACCGTTCACAAGAGCCAAGGAGAGATCACTCTTTACCTACTATACACCCTCAGTGCTTTTCCTCCAGGCAACAAGCACTCACCAACACTGGGCTGGCACACCACAGGAGACCTGCCAGATTTGAGCTCCTTGAGGGCATGAACAATGGCATATTTAGCTGTATACCCAAAGGCATTATAGCACCCGGCACAAAGTAAGTGCCCAGTAAGCATTTGTTGAATGAATGAATGAATGAATGAGATTATCAATATAAATAAGCTATTCTCCTTTCCCTCCAGAAGCTGCCAGTTAAAAATAGAGAGAAGACCACCATTACAAACAAATAATCAATAAGCACCATAACTGAGGCATCACTAAGGGCTGTGATTTGCCAAACAATTTGAAAAAAAATACAAAGATTAATAAGAAGTGCTTCTGGCTTTAGAACAGCCTTTGTGATGAGCAATTTGGGAAAAACTTTTAATTTAAAATATGTATAACACCTGTTGACCCAGCAATTCCACTTGTTACACACTACTCTCATCCTAAACGTATACAGACAGACTTGTAAAATGTCTTTTTTCCTGCAACCATGTTTGTAAAAGGAAAAAAAAAAAAAAACACCTCCCTGAACATTCCATCAGCAGACAAAGGGCACATCCATAATACATACCACTACACAGAAGTTCAAAAGAACGTGGTTGATCTGTATGTGCTAACATGAAAAGAGGTTCAACACTATTAAGTGAAAAAACATTTGGAAAACGTATCATATTCCCACCTATGAAAAACAAAACCGTAATAGAAAATGGGCTGGGGGCTTCCCTGGTGGCGCAGTGGTTAAGAATCTGCCTGCCAATGCAGAGGACACGGGTTCAAGCACTGGTCTGGGAAGATCCCACCTGCCGTGGATCAACCAAGCCCACACGCCACAACTACTGAGCCTGCACTCAAGAGGACGCAAGCCACAACTACTGAAGCTCGCACACCACAACTACTGAAGCCCACGTGCCTAGAGCCCATGCTCCGCAACAAGAGAAGCCACCGCAATGAGAAGCCCATGCACCACAACGAAGAGTAGCTCCCGCTCGCCACAACTAGAGGAAGCCCACGTGCAGCAACAAAGACCCAACACAGCCAAAAATAATAAATAAATAAAATAAATAAATTTATTTAAAAAAGAAAGAAAATGGGCTAGAGCCATGCTATCTAATACAAACATAATTTAAACTTTCTAGTAACCACAGAAAAATGTAAAAGAAAAGTGAAATTAACATATTTTATTTAACTCAATGTATCCAAAATATTATCACTATGTTGTCATCAATATGCAAACTAAGCAATGAAATACTTTACATTCTTTTTTTCATTCGAAGTCTTCAAAGTCCAGTGTGGATTTTACATTTATGGCACATCTCAGTTAAAACTACACATATTTTAAATGCTCAACAGCCGCATGTAGCAGTGGCTACCAAAGTGGACAGTGTAGGTCTAGAAGGATACACTTCAAACTGGTAACAGTGGTCACTTCTGGAAAGGATTGTGTTTAATCTTTTACATCAATAACTAACTCATATATTACTTACATAATGGTAAAAACACAACAGTAAAAAACCAAGCAGTATGGGAATACAGATGGCTGAGCAAATATACCTATTCCAAGAGTTACTGAATATCTAGGTAGAGTAGGGGGGACCAGGGAAAAATAAAATTTAACAATATCATTTACAATAACACACCCATGTGTGTGCATGCACACATGTACGCGCGCGCGCACACACACACACACACACACACACACACACACAAAACCTAAGGATAAAACTAAAGGAAGATATGCAATAGTTCTACATTGAAAACTATAAAACATTGCTGGAAGAGAGTTTACAAGGCCTAATAAATGGAGAAATATACCATGTTCATGGACTATGAAATTCAAATATATTTATAGATTCAAAGCTATCCCAATCAAAATTCCAGCAGGATGTCTGAGTGATGGGAGGGGGAACTATAAGCTAATTCTAAGACTTATATATGTTTTATATATTTATATAAATATGTACTTGCATATACATGAATGTAAAGAACCTGGAATAGCCAAAACAATTTTGAAGAAGAACAAAGCTACAAGAATTTCTAGAGTCATTAAAAAGCTACAGTAATTAAGCAATATGCTATTGTCATAAAGATAGACAAACAGATCAACAGCACACATCACCTTGTTTCTGACAAAGGTGGCACACAGTGCAATCCTGTGAATATATGGTGCTGGGTCAACAGGGTATTCACATGTGGGAAAAACTGAACTTTGATACCTGCCTCAAACCAACCACAAAAGTAAATTCCAGGTGGCAGCAGAGCTAAATGCAAAAGGTAAACAATAAAGTCTCATAGGAAAATATCTTCATGACCTTGGGATACATAAACATTTTCTTAAACAGGACACAAAAGGCACTAACCATTAAAGAAAGGAATGGTAAACTGGCCTTCACCAACATTGGTATGATATTGGGTACAAAAGATAGAAATTGAGAAAGAGAGCTTTTTTTTTTTAACATCTTTATTGGAGTATAATTGCCTTACAATGGTGTGTTAGTTTCTGCTTTATAACAAAGTGAATCAGCTATACATATACATATATCCCTATATCTCCTCCCACTTGCATCTCCCGCCCATCATCCCTATCCCACCCCTCTAGGTGGTCACAAAGCACCCAGCTGATCTCCCCGGGCTATGTGGCTGCTTCCCACTAGTTATCTATTTTACATTTGGTAGTGTATATATATATATGTCCATGCCACTCTCTCACTTCGTCCCAGCTTACCCTTCCCCCTCCCCATGTCCTCAAGTCCATTAGAAAGAGAGTTTTAGTGAGCAGAGACAATTCAAACAAACCTGGATAAGAAAAACACTGCTGAGGAGTCAAAGATAAGGTCTTCTATGCAGAGGGAACATAATAAGTAAAGATACAGAAGATAAAGTATAAGGCACGTTTAACAAAGTATGGCAAGTAGACTTGTATGAAGAGATTATAAGGTGTTTGACACGCAGAGCAGCTGAAGAAAAGTAATAGGAAAAGGTTATGAAGGGGTTTGGACTTTATCTTAAAGGAAACAAAAATCTGTCAAAGGCTTTTAAGCAGGAAAATTACACGATCAGAACTAAAGTTTAGAAGGGTAACTCAAAGAGCTCTGTAGGTGACAGATTGGACACATAAGAAACTAGAATGGGGCAGAGTTAAAACAGATTTCACAAATTGAATATTTACATACTCCAGTGTAACAAGAGGTATGCAAAACTCCTAACAAACAGCTCTTTTTCGAAGAGTATCCAGTTTACTTGAATATCTGGGGGAAAACAATTTTACACTACAATAAACACTGAGGTTATACAGGCATATGCAACATTCATCATTTAAATGATGATGACAATGATAATGCCAATAATAATGCTTTTTTGAATCTTTATGTCTCAGGCATTGTTTAAAGCAAGCCCTTTATATAAACTAACTCACTTAATTCTCGCAACAATAAGCAAGAAGGTACTATTAGAATAACTTCTATCTAACTACAATATAGTTATTTACTCATTTTGAATTTCTATATACCTTTTTACTTTTTATTTATTTTTTAATTAAGGCTTAACAATCCCTTCTATTGCTGATGATAAAACTTGGTAGAACTACTTTGGAAAACTGGTAAAAATCTAATGAATCTAAACATATGTATGACCAAACATTTAACAGATATAAGTGCTGATGTTTACCAAAGAATATATATGTTTATAGCAGCTTTTTCATAACAGCCAAAAATCGGAAACAACTCACATGTCCATCACACTTAGAAAAGTTATATAATTTTCAGGGTCAGAGTAATAAATGGCCAAGCCGAGTTCAAGCCCAAGCCTGTCTAATATCTAAGTTCACACTCTCAGCCACTACACTACACCTGAAAGAAATTATATTCCTATGGCAGTGGCTTCAGGCTATGCTCATAGATCCAGGTAGTAGACACGCTCTCTTCTTTGCCTGGAGGAGAGTGTTAAAAAGTATAGAAAGTTCTGAGAGGAGGCTACTGCAACAGTCCAGACAAAAGATGATATGGCAGAAGGAAGGAGGCAGGAAAAAGATTTCTTTTATAGAAAGAAGAGAACCCAGTAACAAATCAAACATGTGAGTGAGGTGGCTTGGGCAACAGGACAAATGGTGAATGCAGAAGTAGGCAGAGATTGAGGGCTAAGTCAGGCATATTAAATTGAAGATGGGTGTCTAGGAGGCATTTGGATAAAGAAATATGAAGCTCAGGAGAGAAATCAGACTGATAAAAAAAACTTCACATTCATCAGCATATGTGCATATCAGATTCCCTGAATAGAGAATAAAATCTCTAAAACAATATAATTAGTGTATTCTTCTGACAATTAATATTAGCTCACAGGAAGGTCTCTGTGGCCATCTGAAATTAATTTTGAAACTGTTAAAGCAGACAGAAGGTTAGTTAGAATGAAAAATCCTGTGGCGTAGGTATCACCTCCACTATTAAGTATCTGAGAATAACAGTACAAAAGAAAAACATTTTGTTTTTTAAGGTAAGTGGCCAAAGTGGTTTCAGGCTGCTATCTTGCTACTTGGGAAAATCTTAAAATGTATTACAGCAAAGATGTAAGAGGCAGAAAGATGCAGCTTGGTTTTCTCACCAATCATAGCATTCATAGTGGTTAATTTTTGCTTCAAAAGGCAGCTTCCTGTATTTTATTTCAATATCAAAATAATGCAAAAGGAAAACCAAGATAAAATTCGAGGTCACAGATACAATGTAAGAGTAGAATAATCATTAAAAAGTACATCCTCTGAACTTTTTAAACTCAAAGGGTATGATTGCTTTGGGGGAGAGTTCTCAAAGTTCTAACCAGTGCAATAATTAAGAGAAAAAAAGTAGGGGTATAACATAAGGAAAGAAATGCACAAAATTATCATTATTTGCAGAAAGTCTGCATTACAAGAAAATCCAAGGGAATCAACAAAAAATACTGAACTATAATGACAATTTTCATATAGTCAATTACAAAACGTGCAAAGTAAAACACCTTCCCTCTTTGGCATCAATAACTAATTTTCAGAAAAGACACAATGGAAAAAATATCACATTTCCAACAATATATATTAATTATCTAGGGAAAAACCTCCCCAAAAGTGTAGATCAGCGAGGGGAATAAAGAGTAAATGAAAGAACAGACCAGGCTCTTAAATAGAAGATCAACTATTGAAATGACATCAATTTATCCATAATTAACAAGTAAATTTAATACATTTCCAGTAAATACCACAAAGGGAGAGTCTCCAAAATTTGGCAAAATGATTTAAAAATTCATTTGATGGGGGACAGAGAGACAAGAATATCCTAGACATTAAAAATAATAATAATGATATGGGACTTGTAGCAGATGTAAAATATATTATAGAGCAACAATAATTAAAACTATACATTAGAACACAAATTGCCCAACTGCTCAGTAGAATGATACAGCAATGCTCAGAATCAGATCACTACAAAATAACCAATATTGCAATAGAAAAACATATTTTGAGTATTCAAGATCTTTATAAAAGAAATTTTAAAAAATAGTGAACCCAGTAGTGACCAAAGAAATGCAAATTAAAATAAGATATCATTTTTTAAAATATCAAACTGACTTTTTAGTTTTAACAGTAATGCCTAGTGTTAGCTAGTACAAGGAAATGAAAGCTTTTATACACTGCTCGTAGAACTGAAAACAGATACAGTCCTTCTGAGAGCAATTTAGCAATAAATATCAGAAGCCTTAATGTGTTTTTTTCTAAGCAAGCCCACTTCTAATACATTAACCAAAAGAAATGATGAGAGATATGTTCAAAGATTTATCCATAAAGATGTTTTTCCAGATTTTATAATACCAAAAATCGTGAAACAAACTAAATGTATAACAGCAGGGGGAAAGATTAAATAAATTATGATAAAGCCAAAAGACCTTCAGTAGAACATTTAATAAAATGAAATAATAAAATGAAAAAATGTGTAAAAATAAGTGGAAGACAGGCCAAGATGCCGTACTATCAAGACACGGAATTCGCGTCTCCTCACAACTAGGGCACCTACCAGGCACCGGTGGGGGACCACAGACACCTAAGGGGATGGGAGGAACCCCCAGGAACTGGGTAGGACATGGGGTGTCGGGAGAAGAAGTGGAGAGGGGAAGGGACTGGCGCCCTGAGGGGCAGCTGGGGGAGGGGAAGGGATCCCACCCCCGAAGGGGGAAACTGGGAACCATTGGGAGGTCAGAGGATCAAAAGGGAGCCGTGGCCAGGTTTCCCCTGCCCACTTAGACCCCTAGGAACCTGTTGAGTTCCCAGGGCCTGATCCTCTGCCCACCGAGGCCCCCTCCAGCCCGCATGGGTCCTGAGGGAGTGGGAAGGAGGGGAGGGGGAGCAAAAGTAAAGGCTGGTCCAGGACTGGCATGACTGAGGGGTGGCTGGGGTAGGGAAGAAGTCCCTACACCCAGCAGAACCCACCCACGGTTAGGGGTCCAGTGGCGATGGGGGAGACGGTGAGGGAGGGGTGAGAAGGAACAGAAGGGAACGGGCCAGTGCTTTCCCTGTCCACTTAGGCACCGGGAAGAACCCAGGCCTAATCCTCTGCCCTCGGAGCCTCCCTCCTGCCTCGAAGAACTCAAGCCCTGCACCTACACCCCCACCCAGGTCCCCGCCTCCATACTCGGAGAACCCCTCCAATGAGCTGGGCCTAAATCCCACCCACACACCCTCATTCAGGGCCCAACCTCCAAGCTCCCAAACTCCACACTCCAGAAGCCCTCGTTTCCACATGCTGCCTCTCCCCTTCTGCGCAGGTCCTAAGCAGAGGCCTCGCCCAAACTTGAACATCACCTAGGCCCCATCCCACCCTAAACCACACCCCTGCCTAAGTTCCACCCCTCACTTAACCTCCGCCCCCATAGCCAAGGCTTTTTTTCTTTTTTCCTCTTTTAGACTGGGGTTCTGTTTTACCCTGTTGATTCACTGTTGTTCATTCTTGCATATTTTTATTTTTCCTAATCTTTTATTTTTCTAATTTTATTTTATTCTTTATACTTTGTTAGTGATCTCTCCTTTTGGCTTGTTCGCCCCCCACCCTTTCTTCTTTTTTTTTTTGTTGTGGTTTTCTTTTACCTTGTTGCAGTTGTTTCAATTATAGTTTTATTTTACCTAACTTATTTTTTATCTTTCTAATTTTATTTTGTTTTCTATTCTTTGATATTGTACTGCTCCTTTTTTTCTTTCTTCTTCTTTTTTTTTTTTTTTTTTTTTAACTGTGCCACAAAGCTTGCTGGATCTTGGTTCCCAGGCTGGAGGTTGGGCCTGAGCTCCTGTGGTGGGAGCTCCAAGTCCAAACCCCTGGACTAACAGAGAACCTCAGACCCCAGGGAATATCAATCCGAGTGAGGCCTCCTGGAGGTCCTCATCTCAGGACCAAGACCCAGCTCTATCCAACTGCCTGGAAATTCCAGTGCTGGATGTCTCAGGCCAAACAACCAGTAAGACAGGAATACAGCAAAACCCATCAAAAAAAAAAAAAAGGAAAGAAACGACAAAAAAATGTTACAGAAGGAGCAAGGTAAAAACCTACAAGATCAAATAAATGAAGACGAAATAGGCAACCTACCTGAAAAAGAATTCAGACTAATTACAATAAAGATGATCCAAAATCTCGGAAACAGAATGGAGAAAATACAAGAAACATTTAACAAGGATCTAGAAGAACTAAAGAGCAAACAAACAGTGATGAACAACACAATTACTGAAACTAAAAATACTCTAGATGGAATCAATAATGGAATAACTGAGGCAGAAGAACAGATAAGTGAGCTGGAAGATAAAATGGTGGAAATAACTGCCAAGGA
>NC_041232.1:5974615-5974947 GCF_002837175.3 Physeter macrocephalus | reverse complement strand
AAAAAGAATGAAAAGAATTGAAGACAGTCTCAGAGACCTCTGGGACAACATTAAATGCACCAACATTCGAATTATAGGGGTCCCAGAAGAAGAAGAGAAAAAGAAAGGGACTGAGAAAATATCTGAAGAAATTATAGTTGAAAACTTCCCCAATATGGGAAAGGAACTAGCCAATCAAGTCCAGGAAGCACAGAGTCCCATACAGGATAAATCCAAGGAGAAACATGCCAAAACACATATTAATCAAACTATCAAAAATTAAATACAAAGAAAAAATATTAAAAGCAGCAAGGGAGGGCTTCCCTGGTGGTGCGGTGGTTGCGAGTCCGCCT
>NC_041232.1:5973374-5974139 GCF_002837175.3 Physeter macrocephalus | reverse complement strand
GCAGGGGACACGGGTTCGTGCCCCGGTCCGGGAAGATCCCACATGCCGCGGAGCGGCTGGGCCCGTGAGCCATGGCCACTGAGCCTGCGCGTCCGGAGCCTGTGCTCCGCAACAGGAGAGGCCACAACAGTGAGAGGCCCGCGTACCACAAAAAAAATAAATAAATAAATAAATAAATAAATAAATAATAAAATAAAAGCAGCGAGGGAAAAGCAACAAATAGCATACAATGGAATCCCCATAAGGTTAACAGCTGATCTTTCAGCAGAAACTCTGCAAGCCAGAAGGGAGTGGCAGGACATATTTAAAGTGATGAAATGGAAAAGCCTACAACCAAGATTACTCTACCCAGCAAGGATCTCATTCAGACTCGACGGAGAAATTAAAACTTTTACAGATAAGCAAAAGTTAAGAGAATTCAGCACCACCAAACCAGCTTTACAACAAATGCTAAAGGAACTTCTCTACGCAGGAATTAAATGTAAATGGATTAAATGCTCCAACCAAAAGACACAGACTAGCTGAAGGGATACAAAAACAAGACTCTCCAGTGCTCATGGAACATTCTCCAGGATAGATCATATCTTGGGTCACAAATCAAGCCTTAGTGAATTTAAGAAAACTGAAATCGTATCAGGTATCTTTTCCGACCACAGTGCTATGAGACTAGATATCAATTACAGGAAAAAATCTGTAAAAAATACAAACACATGGAGGCTAAACAATACACTACTAAATAACCAAGAGATCACTGAGGAAATCAAA
>NC_041232.1:5971352-5972645 GCF_002837175.3 Physeter macrocephalus | reverse complement strand
ACTGAACCAGGAAGAAATAGAAAATATAAACAGATCAATCACAAGCACTGAAATTGAAACTGTGATTAAAAAACTTCCAACAAACAAAAGCCCAGGACCAGATGGCTTCACAGGGGAATTCTATCAAACATTTAGAGAAGAGCTAACACCTATCCTTCTCAAACTCTTCCAAAATATAGCAGAGGGAGGAACACTCCCAAACTCATTGTACGAGGCCACCATCACCCTGATACCGAAAGAAGATAAAGATGTCACAAAAAAAGAAAACTACAGGCCAATATCACTGATGAACATAGATGCAAAAATCCTCAACAAAATACTATCACACAGAATCCAACAGCACATTAAAAGGATCATACACCATGATAAGTGGGGTTTATCCCAGGAATGCAAGGATTCTTCAATATATGCAAACCAATTAATATGAAACACCATATTAACAAACTGAAAGATAAAAACCATATGATAATCTCAACAGATGAAGAAAAAGCTTTTGACAAAATTCAACACCCATTTATGATAAAAACTCTCCATAAAGTAGGCATGGAGGGAACCTACCTCAACATAATAAAGGCCATATATAACAAACCCACAGCCAACATCATTCTCAATGGTGAAAAACTGAAACCATTTCCTCTAAGAGCAGGAACAAGACAAGGTTGCCCACTCTCACCACGATTATTCAACAGTTTTGGAAGTTTTAGCCACAGCAATCAGAGAAGAAAAAGAAATAAAAGGAATACAAATCGGAAAAGGAGTAAAACTGTCACTGTTTACAGATGACATGATACTACACATACGGAATGCTAAAGATACTACCAGAAAACTACTAGAGCTAATTAATGAATCTGGTAAAGTAGCAAGATACAAAATTAATGCAGAGAAATCTCTTGCACTCCTATACACTAATGATGAAAAATCTGAAAGAGAAATTAAGGAAACACTCCCATTTACCATTGAAACAAAATGAATAAAATATCTAGGAATAAACTTACCTAAGGAGACAAAAGATCTGTATGCAGAAAACTGTAAGACACTGATGAAAGAAATTAAAGATGATACAAACAGATGGAGAGACATACTATGTTCTTGGGTTGCAACAATCAACATTGTGAAAATGACTGTACTACCCAAAGCAATCTACAGATTCAATGCAATCCCTATCAAACTACCAATGGCATTTTTCACAGAACTAGAACAAAAAATTGCACAATTTGTATGGAAACACAAAAGACCCCGAATAGCCAAAACAATCTTGAGAAAGAAAAACGGAGCTGGAGGAATCAGGCTCCC
>NC_041232.1:5969138-5970078 GCF_002837175.3 Physeter macrocephalus | reverse complement strand
GAAATCAAGTTATTTGTAGTGAGGTGGATGGACCTAGAGTCTGTCATACAGAGTGAAGTAAGTCAGAAAGAGAAAAACAAATACCATACGCTAACACATATATATGGAAACTAAAAAAAAGAAAAGAAAAAGTAAATGGTTCGAAGAACCTAGGGGCAAGACGGGAATAAAAATGCAGACCTACTAGAGAATGGACTTGAGGATACAGGGAGGAGGAAGGGTAAGCTGGGACAAAGTGAGAGAGTGACATGGACATATATATACACTACCAAACGTAAAACAGACAGCTAGTGGGAAGCAGCCGCATAGCACAGGGAAATCAGCTCAGTGCTTTGTGACCACCTAGAGGGTTGTGATAGGGAGGGTGGGAGGGAGGGAGATGCAAGAGGGAAGGGATATGGGGACATATGTATATGTAAAACTGATTCACTTTGTTATAAAGCAGAAACTGACACACCATTGTAAAGCAATTATATTCTAGTAAAGAAGTTAAAAAATAAAAATAAATAAAAATAAATAAAAATCCACAAACAATAAATGCTGGAGAAGGTGTGGAGAAAAGGGAACCCTCTTGCACTGTTGGTGGGAATGTAAATTGATACAGTCACTATGGAGAATAGTGTGGAGGTTCCTTAAAAAACTAGAAATAGAACTACCGTATGACCCAGCAATCCCACTACTGGGCATATGCCCTGAGAAAACCATAATTCAAAAAGAGTAATGTCCCACAATGTTCATTGCAGCACTATTTACAATAGCCAGGACATGGAAGCAACCTAAGTGTCCATCGACAGATGAATGGATAAAGAAAATGTGGCACATATATACAATAGAATATTACTCAGCCATAAAAAGAAACGAAATTGAGTTATTTGTAGTGAGGTGGATGGACCTAGAGTCTGTCATACAGAGTGAAGTAAATCAGAAAGAGATAAATACC
>NC_041232.1:5899737-5967844 GCF_002837175.3 Physeter macrocephalus | reverse complement strand
TACCAAACGTAAAACAGACAGCTAGTGGGAAGCAGCCGCATAGCACAGGGAAATCAGCTCAGTGCTTTGTGACCACCTAGAGGGTTGTGATAGGGAGGGTGGGAGGGAGGGAGATGCAAGAGGGAAGGGATATGGGGACATATGTATATGTAAAACTGATTCACTTTGTTATAAAGCAGAAACTGACACACCATTGTAAAGCAATTATATTCTAGTAAAGAAGTTAAAAAATAAAAATAAATAAAAATAAATAAAAATCCACAAACAATAAATGCTGGAGAAGGTGTGGAGAAAAGGGAACCCTCTTGCACTGTTGGTGGGAATGTAAATTGATACAGTCACTATGGAGAATAGTGTGGAGGTTCCTTAAAAAACTAGAAATAGAACTACCGTATGACCCAGCAATCCCACTACTGGGCATATGCCCTGAGAAAACCATAATTCAAAAAGAGTAATGTCCCACAATGTTCATTGCAGCACTATTTACAATAGCCAGGACATGGAAGCAACCTAAGTGTCCATCGACAGATGAATGGATAAAGAAAATGTGGCACATATATACAATAGAATATTACTCAGCCATAAAAAGAAACGAAATTGAGTTATTTGTAGTGAGGTGGATGGACCTAGAGTCTGTCATACAGAGTGAAGTAAATCAGAAAGAGATAAATACCATATGCTAACACATATATATGGAATCTAAAAAAGAAAAAAAAAAGGTGAACCTAGGGGCAGGACAGGAATAAAGACACAGACGTAGAGAATGGACTTGAGGACACAGGGAGGGGGAAGGGTAAGCTGGGACGAAGTGAGAGAGTAGCGTACATACACTACCAAATGTAAAATAGATAGCTAGTGGGAAGCAGCTGCATGGCACAGGGAGATCAGCTTGGAGCTTTGCGACCACCTAGAAGGGTGGGATAAGGAGGGTGGGAGGGAGATGCAAGAGGGAGGGGATATGGGGATATACATATGCATATAGCGCATTCACTTTCTTATACAGCAGAAACTAACACAACAGTGTAAAGCAATTATACTCCAATAAAGATGTTAAAAAAAAATAAGTGGAAAATATTAATGAAAAAACAAGTTAAAACAGTATATAACCGGATTTCAATTGTTGTGTGAATACATATGAACAATTATAACTGCATATATGATCAAAATATTATACCCAAAATATTAATAGGATGGTAAGCTTACAGTTGGTTATTTTCATGTATTTCTTATGTAATTAGATAAAACTAATAAATATCACCTTTTAAGAAAACAATGGGGACTTCCCTGGTGGCGCAGTGGCTAAGAATCCGCCTGCCAATGCAGGGGACGTGGGTTCGAGCCCTGGACCCGGAAGATCCTGTGCACCTAGAGCCCATGCTCCACAACAAGAGACGTCACCGCAATGAGAAGCCCGAGCACCGCAATGAAGAGTAGTCCCCACTTGCCGCAGCTACAGAAAGCCTTTGTGCAGCAACGAAGACCCAACGCAGCAAAAATAAATAAATAAATAAATAAAGTTCAAAACTCAATTTTAAAAGAAACCAAGAATCTGTGACTATATATATAATATATATAATAGGATGGTGGAAAATATCTGTTCTTTGCTAAAGGAATAAACTATCTTATCACTCAGCAAAACATGACTTATCTGCTGACCAGGTTTTAGAACCCCATATGGCAATTTCTACATCTCACTTGGGGGCCAACTTGATTTCTACCTGTTTCACAAAGCTTCCTCAGGTCTATATCAGTCTCTGTTTCCTCTGGAATTCCAGAATCTTGGCAGCAATTGAGTGTTCTCCTTTTTAATACCTATCACAACCCTATGTCCCTAATTAAAAGTCTTTCTAGCTTATCCAGTAATCGAGCTAATATATACACCTCAAAGGTAAGGAAAATGGGGTATAAATTCAGCTCTTGACATATTTATAGCTATCTGTCCCTACACTAAATGGTTCTATCTAGATACTGATGCTGTTTTAGTTCTTAAACCTGGCTCTCACTTCTTAATGCCATCAGTATATCTGCCTCTAGAAATCTGAGCCCTCTTTTCATTCTCTTAACATCAAGAAATCAGATAATCTGGCTTATAAGAAATGTTTGTAAACTAAGAGTAAATAGGTAAAGAAAAAAGTGTTTAGGCAACTCTCTTGAGAATAAAATTGCCAAAAATTCACCGCCCTTGGAGCTTTCAAAGGCTATTTTCTGATCCCCATGGATGAGAGAGTCTTTCTAGGAGTCCAGCTTTCGCAAAGGGAGATTCCAGCATGCCACTGAAGTAAAAGTTTTTTTTTTCCCCAATTCCTTTCTAGTGCCTGACTGTGTTCTAGAGACATGAAGATGCTGGGTCATTTAAATAATATAGTTAATCTCCATAACGTCCTACAGTGACATTCTGAGATGTAAATGTAACTAAACATATTTCCCAACACATAGATTAATTCATAAATTTATTGTTGCCTCTGCTATTAACTTCATTCTTATTTATAATATTATATTACTACTACCATTTACGGAATTCCAGGTACCACGTTAGGTACTTTACATGTATTATTTATAATCCTATCATAACTGTGTATGGAATAAACAGAATCGTCATTTTCTGAATAAGAAATAAGAGGCAAAGAGAAGTTAAATAATAACTTCCCCAAGATCCCCGAGCCAGGAAGAACTAAAGCAGGGATTCAAATCTGGGTCTGTCTCCTACCAAACCCCACCCTCTCTCCACTCTGCAGGCACCATCATGTTGCATCTACTGGATATCAAATTTCTGAGAATATTTCATTTATCTAGAAAAGACTAGGATGATATTTCTCTATCGTTACGATTCAGGTCTCTCAGTGAGACTTAACATGCTTCTACCACCAGAGTTAAAAATCCACCAAAGAAACAATGTGAAGGATTCACAGCAATAATACTCCATCTCAGATAAAGCATAATGTGTGCTTCTTTAATTTAATGAATATATCATAATGATATAGCTTTTTGCTAATTTTACATACATCCATAGCACATTTGAAGAGAATAAGAAAAATGTATCTGACCAAGCTGTTAGATCCTGAGGTCAGAGACCACGTCTCATTTACCTCTACATCCCCAAGTCCTGTATGTGATAGATGTTCAACACCTCGTTGTTGATGAAAGTTAGAAGCAATGACTATCAACTCCTGAAAGTAATATTTTAAGATACCTAAAACATTTTGAGCAGCAAAAAAAGACCCCATGTTTCAAAAACACTGGTTTTGGTCTGCAGGTAAACTTCCTACCTCTCGATCCTTGAGTTTCATGGCAAGCACCAACTGATGCCTGTGGTTAGTGAGAGCCTCCCGGTAATTTCCTTTGGAGAAGAATGCAGAGCCCAGATTCCCATGAGCTCGGCATTCTCCTGTCTGGTCACCTGAATTGGGTTTAAAAAAAAAAAAAAAGATAAAATTTATCTAAGTTACAGCATTATTTATAATATATAATGGCCATCTTAATTCAACAGCCACAGATTTACTAGCTAAGATTTCACTTGCTTTCTTTTCTTCTTCTAAAAGACTCTATGTGGGAAGTTATGGTCCTAGAAGTTAAATCTCTGGACAAGTGTTATTGATGTTATAACATACAACTGCAGTCAGGGACATAAGTGTTCTGGAAATGAGAGGTCATTGCTTTGTTTCTGAACAACCATCAGCTTGTTGGTTCAGTCACTTTACTCCACACCAACCATAATATGTTGCTTCTTTACAAGTATGCTGATGGTAGACTCACCGTATCTCTTCTCTTACTGCAATCCTGCAAGTCCGTGAATAATCACTGAGATGATTATCATAAACCACATTTTTTTTTACATGAGGAAACAGCAGCACAGAGATTAGGCAACTTGCCGAAGGTCACACAGCTAGTTAAGTGGCAGAGCCAGGATTCTAAACTCAGCAGTCTGGCTCCATAGTCCACAGTCTTAACCACTGCACTGCACTATTTCCTCCAACAAAATGATGGTGCATTCTAATGTAGGCAAAAATGAAAATTAAGGTGAAAGATTCACCCACAAATCTATCATTTGAGATATTAAATCTGTGAGCCCGTATCTCTGAGGAGGCAATGAATATGTTAATCCATATCTTTTGGCCTTTTGGGAGCTTGATACCTTGTTAAATGAAAAGCCCTAAAGACTTAAGTACTCTAAAACAGAGAATGTTCCCGAGGTACAATCACTTTTCATTGCACATATTACTCCCATTCACGTCAGGTTAATCAGCTTTCTTCATTTCCTTTCTGTACTGAAATAAAGGAGAAAAGCATAACTCTACCTAAGGTCTTGGCTACATCCAAGTCCTGCTGCATGTATCCAGTGCTCTTCTCTGTGTTTCCGAGAGACCAGTAAGCACTGCTCAGCGCAGAGAAAACGGAACCTCTCAGTTTGAGGCTGCAGGTGCCAATCTTCAGAGCGGCTTCTAAGACAACCACAGAGGCCCCGTGATGGCCAGCTGTCAGGAGTTCTTGCCCAACCACAGACACGACCACAAAGGGACTCTTGTCCAGTTTCATTTTCTGAAGCTGTTGATAAGTGGGCTCGAGGGAGTCTGAAGAAAAGCAAAAGAAAATAAGAGAATGTAGGCTTATACACAAAACAATCTTTTCCAATACGCTCTAGAAACAAATGTTTAACATACCTTTTTATGGCCTGTTTTAGGTACAAACTCTTCAACCTTTCAATCTAGCACCACCCTCACTGTCCACTCATTCACACAACTGGGTAACACCAATGTCTTTCCAGTAATTTCCTTACATCACTTTCACATGCATACCCCACACTCGTCCTCTCTTCTGGTCTTTCTTTGATCAGGACCCACCACTTTCCCTGAATGGTTCTCCCTTCTCTGACCTCCTGCCCTCTCAAAATATCACAGGCACATCACTCAAGTCCCACCCCTACTATATACAGGCAGACCTCAGAGATGCTGTGGGTCTGCTTCCAGACCACTGCAACAGAGCAAATATCACAATAAAGCAAATCACATGAAATTTTTGGTTTCTGTGCATATCAAGAAGAAAAAAGAAATTGTCTGAGTTTACTAAGGTAAGATGAAAGGCAAAATTAATGTTTATCTCATTTTATTTTCCTGTTGTGGAAAGGACACAGATTAGGGGTCAGGAAGCCCCAGGGAGATTCCTTCCATTTGAAGCTAGGTTTCAAAGTGGATGACCTCTAAGCTCCTTCTTCCTCCTCTTCTTTTTTTTTTTTAAAGATTGTTGCAGAGCTCATGACTATAACCTTACAATGAGGTAGCACTTGTAACACTTTTGTTGTTCACTTTCCTGAAAAAGTGTTTCACATTAGTTGTTCCACTGTGCCTATGTGAAAAAAAAAAAACTATTGAAAGGTTGGTCTCTTTAAACTGTGAATCTCTCAGCCAACAGTACTGCATTAAAATGTAATTTTTACAATTTATGACTTCAAATCTCCACTTGCCACTAAGGAGCTCTCATCTGAATCAACATTACCACAGAAACCTCGAAACCTACTGGTGCCTAAAGCATTTTTCCCTTCAATCAGATCACTAAACAGAGAACAAAGAACATTTTTACACCTATCAAGATGCAAGCAGTACACAGTACCAGTAAACGCTTGCTAACCAATAGGGTTAAATACAGGCACAAGAACCCAGGAATTGCTAGAACAGGAAAAGAACAATGCCATACTGAAATAACTGTGAGCAGAATTTTGGTGGTACCCACTGATGGATTTGGCAGCCAGTGATGATCACACATTTGCATCCCACTGGCCAATTAGCAGAAGCAAAAATAACAGAATTTTAGAGCTGAAAAGACCTTGAAAACACCCTTATTTTATTTATTTACTAAATTTATTTATTTTTATTTATTTATTTATTTTGGCTGTGTTGGGTTTTCGTTGCTGTGCGTGGGCTTTCTCTAGTTGTGGCGAGTGGGGGCTACTCTTTGTTGTGGTGTGAGGGCTTCTCACTGTGGTGGCTTCTCTTGCTGCGGAGCACAGGCTCTAGGCATGCGGGCTTCAGTAGTTGTGGTGCGTGGTCTCAGTAGTTGTGGCTCACGGGCTCTAGAGCGCAGGCCCAGTAGCTGTGGTGCACAGGCTTAGTTGCTCCACGGCATGTGGGATCTTACCAGACCAGGGCTCAAACCCGTGTCCCCTGCATTGGCAGGCATATTCTTAACCACTGCACCACCAGGGAAGCCCGACACCGTTATTTTAGAAATGAAGAATCTGAATATTTAAGTATTGAGTATTTACGCAAGGTCAGATAGCTTGGGACAAAGCCAAGACAAGAACCTATTGCGGGGCTCTAAGTCTAGGCTCTCTGATACCATACCAGGCAAAATTCTTGTTCACACAAGAAGTCAATTCCAGCTGATTTTACGCAGAGAAGAAATGCACTGAGTGGCTACTGGGAAGAGTGGAAAACCAGGCCTCCAGACCCACGGTCAAAATCATGTCACAAAAGCTTCCTGGTAAAGGCAACACCACCACTGCAAGTAAATACAGGACACTGCAGCTTGTAATTCTGCCTCCACCACTACTAAATGCCACCCTTGGAAAACGGATGTCACTATTGCCACCTGCCACCACTGGAACAAATTCTGTATATCCTTTCTTCTTTCAGCCTTTAGCTCCTAATTCAAAGGTGGAGTCCCAGCTGCAGAGGATGCAAAAATTAGGATCTGATGTTTTCAACTTTTATAGTGGAAGGCAAGGAGGCAGAAGTAAAAGACAGGGAGTTCCCAAAACACAGGAAGAGTGCTCAGACACAGATGTCAAAAAATGACTGATGGCCAGCAAAGATTCTACTTTTCAGCTGGTGATTTTTTTAACCATTGCAACCGTGGCTAAGTTCAAAAAAAGAGCCATCCAATAGAGCCTCTAAAACTACACAATAGTAGAAAGAAGAGAGAACATTGCCACAGTTAGAGGACCAAGGGAAATACCTGGAAGATTTTCAAAAGAAAAGGAAATCTTCATTTGTACAAATTTTTACTGAATAAAAACGAAACAGAAGGATTAGGAGGTAAAAGATCAAATTTCCATTTGTAGTATATAGGGAAGAGACTATACATATATTAAAAGATAAATTATAATGCAAGCACAAATACAGTATATGTTATAAGAGTTTGGAAAAGGGAATGATTATCAAGGGTAATCAGAAAGCTTCATAAAAACAGAACCTGATTTCTTAAAGAAAGGGTAGGACTTAGACAAGTCTTTGTACTTTTTTCTGTGAGTAGAGGGTATTTTAGGCAGAAGGTTTGTCCTAAACAAAGGTGCATGGAATGAAAGATAGGTACATGGAATGAAAAGGAATGATGAACAGGGCAGCTTGAATGGCCCAGAGAATATTTATGGGGAAGGAAGCTGACGTGGAATAACACAAAATACTGAGCGAAGGATAAAGAGACCTGGATTTCAAAGCCACATAACCTCAGTTTCCTCACTTTGTCAAATGTATCACAATTATGATTGTGGTGATGGTTACATAAATCTATACACGTTATAGATAAGTATATGTCAATATTAAATACATATGTGTATATACATGTAAATGTATCTATGTTTGCATCTATGCATGTGTAGAGATATTTACACAAAAAGTCCATTTCACTTGACGTAAATTTAAAAAATTTTAATGTCAAACTTCTCTGCTTTGGGCTGTAATTACGTCTCATTTGTCCATACTCACTAATCAGAAGGTGTGGTTAGCAGTTGTACGCTCATTTGATAAATAAAAGTGGTAAGATAAGTTTTTTTTAATGTATAAAAATTGTATAGGTTGCAGAGTGAAGTAAGTCAGAAAGAGAAAAACAAATATCGTATATTAACACACATATGTGGAACCTAGAAAAATGGTACAGATGAACCGGTCTGCAGGGCAGAAATAGAGACACAGATGTAGAGCACAAATGTATGGACACCAAGGAGGGAGAGTGGCAGGGGGTGGTGGTGGTGGTGGTGTGATGAATTGGGAGATTGGGATTGACATGTATACACTAACATATATAAAATAGATAACTAATAAGAACGTGCTGTATAAAAAATAAATAAAATAAAATTCAAAAATTCAAAAAAAAAGAAAAAAAAACTGTACAGGCTGGATTAGGTGATCTATAAGATTCTTCCCAACTATACTATTCTATGATTCTAATTCCTATTCTACAGTAAACTTAGGCTGTTAGCAAAAGGACTAATTGGGTGATTTTCTCAGGCTAGATGGAACAGAGTTTTGGCAGCCTGTAGATGTAAAGATGTTTTTCTTTATAGAAATCATGCATAATATATAAAATATCCAATGTCAAAACAACTTCATAAGAATGTAAAGGCACTTTGCAACAATCATTGAACACCAGTTACGTGCTTTCAAAATGTAAAGGCTTTAAGAATTTAAGATAAACAAAGTCACATTTCCTGACACTTGAAAACCTTGTAAGAATGTAGTAGAGGCTAATAATAAACAAATAATCACACTCAGCTAAAAGATATACTATATTTATTTCATCAGTTCTGCACATTTATTCACATATTAACATCTCTGAATTTGAGATTTAATGTCCATGAACTCAATGGTGCCTCACAATGGTTGGTTATTTCTATGTCTAAATCGAGCTAAAAGAATTCTTTCAGTTTATATAAAATAAAAAGTTAAGTGATAAGAAAGAAATGTGTCATCATTTACTTATCAGCATTTTCTTTTTTCTTAGTAATATATAAAATAATGACACAACTTTCAATCCAGATTTCTCAGCATTGGTAGGATGTGCTACGGGACCACAGAGGAGAAAGGTGCTAGCCCTACTCAGGTAGGTCTAGGAATGTTTTCCAGAGGTAATGACATCTGAATAGAAATCAGAGCTATGAGAAACCAGTGTTTTCCAGGAACTGCAGGCAGTTTTAGCTGGGAATATATTGGTAATGAGAATAAAAGAGAAGCAAGATCTTTTATACTAAGGTAATTGGCCTTTATCCTGTAGGCAATGGGGAAAATGCAGAATTATGAATAAGAGAATGACAGATCAGACTTACACTTTAGAAAGTTCATTCTGGAAGGGAAGCAAAGCATGGACTGGTTTGGAAGAGATAAAAGGCAGGAAAACCAGTTAGAGAAAAAGTCCTGTATTTGCAATGACAAAACAGATGGACAGCAAGGGATAAATTTCAGACATATTTAGAATTTAAAAATTTACAGAATTTGAGGAATAAATGCATTAATAGGCACAATGCCTTATTCCAAAGTAATGATACTCTACTGTCTCCTATGAATCACCTTCAAGGTAACTAAAATTTTTACAGACTTCAATCTGTCTCAGGTACTATGAAGACGTTCTGGAGCCTTCCAAGTTATCCTTATAATATTTAATTAGCATACATGATTAAAAAGCTTCAACTTTCCTAAAAACCTGGTGATACCACTACCAATTATTACTGGATATAATATAACACTGTACTGCAAACTCAGAAGACTGGGAGAAACAATTCTGGAATGAATCTCCAAAACAGGGATCCAAAGAGAGAACAGCAACTACTGACAAGGTAAGAAGGTAAGCAAAGTATAATGAGAGTAAAGTATAGCCCCAAAACAAAAATTTAGAGGTAAGGTTCATAATATCTACTTAATTTTAATTTTCACCTTTTCTTAGGCTAATTCCTTATAGGGGAAACTAAATTAAAACCCAATGGGCTTGTCACAAAAGGACAAATATTGTATGACTCCACTTATATGAGGTACCCTGGTAGTTGCCAGGAGCTGGGGCTGTGGGGGAAGATGAGGAATTATTGTTTCATGGGTACAAAGTGTCAATTTGGGAAGATGAAAAAGTTCTGGAGACAGATGGCAGTGATGGGTGCACAACACTGTAAATATACTTAATACCACTGAATTGCATAACTAAAAATGGTCAATTTTATGTTATGTACATTTTACCACAAATGGAAAAAAAAAACAAACAACTTTTGGTTCACACTAAAAGGAAAACAACCCTCCCCCCAAAAAAAGAAAATTAAAACTGACATGTTTAGCTCTTTGTCTAAGCCACTTCATATTTTCCTGGGTTCATTTGTGAATTTATTTATATCCTACTTCATTACAAAAGGATTCAAAGGCCTTCTATAGAAATAAGGTGGAAAACACAGAAGTCAGAGTGAGTGGAAAATAAAGTAAGGAAAACTCAGCTTAGAGACTATAAGCCCTGGCACACTTCCTAAAGGTGGCCAGGACACTAGGCTCTAACACTTCACAGAGGATAAAGCAAAAGAATAAAGGATCACTTCAGATAATTCCCAGACCTTTTAGATAAAAATACACCAGTGCTCAGGAGAAACGCAGTTTTTCCAGGCACCAAGCGCTCAGCAAAAGGACCATGTGTGCTGTGCAGTGTTTGTTCCACACCCACAACACAAATACAAGAGCAAGCTTACCACTGCTGCTACTTCTCTCCACAGAGAGAGGAAGGGCATCACACTGCACAGGGAAACTGTCCTAAAGGGGCCTGCCTTTACATGCCAAGGCTTGATTCTCAAAACAATTATTAGGGGACTTCCCTGGTGGTCCAGTGGTTAAGAATCCGCCTTCCAACGCAGGGGACGCGGGTCCAATCCCTGGTTGGAGAACTAAGATCCCCGCATGCCACAGGGCAACTAAGCCCATGCGCCGCAACTACTGAGCCCGGGCACTCTGGAGACCGTGTACCACAACTAGAGAGAATCCCACACGCCGCAACTATAGAAGCCTGCGTGCTGCAACGAAGAGCCTGCATGCCACAACGAATATCCCGTGTGCCACAACTAAGACCCAATGCAGCCAAATAAATAAATAAATATTTTTAAAAACCAATATTAGGAAGTACTTATTATCACACCCCTTTTACAGATAAGAACTGACATGCAGAGAAAGGAAGCAACCTTGCTCAGTCAAGGGGATAGCAAATGGCAGTACTGGAATTAGAGTCCAACCTTTGGGGGAAAAGTCAGTTTTTTTTTTAACATAACATTTCAGAAACAGGCCCTCTGTGCAAAGTGACTGCCACTTAAAAGAGAATCAGAGGGAAAGAGTTACCAAGGGTGGACAATCAGGTAAATAAAAGGTGAGCCCCAATTTGACTCTGAGAGAAAAGCTTATACATTCGAGCCATTTTCTACCAGTACTTCATAAAATCAGCTTCCTGGATCCTCTGAAGCTGGTAGAAACACCACAACAGGTGATATCCCATAAATGTAATAGTCTTTAGATTACCAAATTAACAAGAGGAGAGAAAATATACACAAGAGAACCCTCAGCAAGAAGCAGCCCTAGCGTCTTTAGAGGAACAAATAAAGGTAAACACAATCTCACTTTGTAATTACATTATTAAATCTGCAGTTGGCAGTAGTACTATGCTACACCATCCAAATTTACATAAACATTTATAAGATACAATGAACTGAAATTGCTGAAAGACTATCTAAAAAGGAGAAATGGAAAATAGAAAAAGGATAATTTGAGGGTCATGAAAGAGTCTCATTTTATATTAATACTTATTTGTACATTTACATAAATGATTTAAGGGAAAAACATTACATATAGTGATGTAAATATATCTACAGGAAAAGTAGATTATCTGATATCTGGTTGGTGAGCATGAATGAAACCACAAAAGTAAAGTAAAAAAGACTTAATGCAGTTAGCAATATAGGCAACAACAATATTTTAAAAATCAAGTAAGTTCCAAAGTGGATTAATATATTTACTTGGGAACAAGAGTATATTACTATAGATTAGCCCTATCTTTAAAAAAAATCTTGAAACGTCCCCAAAAGGCCAAACCACAGGAACGCTGTGCACATCGTGGGAGCTTTGTTTGCTTACAGAAGCACTGGACGAGGGAGCTTCCCTATTGCATTTCAGAATTTCAAAACAAAAACAACTGACAACAGATCAGACCTACATGTAAAGTGTCCTGGACTGCACAGTTATGCAACAATGGCAGAAACTGAGAATGCTGCAGGAGGCTAAAATAAACAGTGGGTAAAAAATGGGCAGCAAATGATGACAGATTTTGTGAATTATAACCATATGACAAAAAGAGAGGTCATTAAGATGTTAAATGATGCACAGAACAACATTGTGCAAAGCAACAGTCTTTCTATAAAATGTTGATGAGAAAAGCCCACCTGGAATAGCTACAGTGGTAAAGGCAATACCAAAAATAAATAAGTTAAATTGCTTTAAGGAAAGAGAAGAAAATATTAAAGTGCTCCAGGCACCTGTAAGATGCAGCTTTCTCCAGGGTCGCCCTTAGGTCACTCAGTATAAGATGGGAAAGAACATGGCACAGAAAACCCTAAGGCTGAAAGAAGCACTGAGCTATTTCTTGCAGTGTAGAGAAGATTTTCTTATATTTATCTAAACAAATTGCTTCAAAGGCAAAATGGTAAGTATGATTCTGCTGATCTCAACACATTCACTCCAGTATACTAAGGCAGCAGCAGAAATACCTCAGAATAAAGAAGGGATATCTTCATGAACTAAATAAAAAATGTTCCATGTAAATTACTTGCAGAGGGATATAGGGAGAGAATGAGAAAATACTAGAAAAATGGAAAGGAGAGACAGATTGATTTTTTTTTGTTGTCCATTCCCCCTCCCCCTCTCAAGTCATGGAGCTCCAAAGTACATCTGCTTTAAGTCAGAGTTTATTAACAGCAGGTCCCCCAGTGGGAGAAGCCATTAGGTTCCTGCAGCAACGACTCAGCTTTGTATGGGGTTATAAAATCGCATGAAGAGAGGCTTCCTTTCCACTTTTTTTCCTAGAACATGAAATCTTCGCTTTCAGGAAAGTATTTTTTTATAGCTATGAATTGCTCAGAGGCCATACGAGTACCATTTAATCAAACTTTTACTTAGCACATATTTTGAGCCAAGTACCATACTAGCCTGTATATTAAAATTATCTAATGCTGCAAACATTTTCAAAACTAAATAAATTACCTAATGATACTACTGCCACCAAAATTTTTAGGTTAATTCAAAAACGTACCATTTCAGAAACAAAAATAGAGTTCTGCTTGACATACCTAATTAGTGTGCAACGTCATTAGCTGTCTACTATTTGCCATCAACCTGCCTTAGTGTCTCCATCACTTTGCAAAGATGACAACTGGTGTACACTTTCAACCCTATCTTCCCAAGAACTCCTTCCTCAAAAATCAATGTTTCTCAAAGGGAAGCCAATCTGATTTGAGCCTTAGAACTCCTCCAACCTCCACAGTACTATTTTCAATCTACTGTTGTCCCAGAATACCAATTGGTATAATACAGAAGTAGTATAGGAGAAAACCATGTATCTACCATGTTTCTCTCTCAAGTCAACATAATCTTTTAATGCTCCTCTGAAAAATGTTAGACATAGCCTACAGTTAGATCTATATTTCCTCTCATGAAATGTTTAATGTCTTCTCTTATCTGTTTATTTCTAGATGGCATATTGGTCCAACCGAGCAGATCAACTTACTAGTAGAGGTGTTTTGGTTTAGAGATACAAAATCTTAGAACTACAAAAAACATAAGGATTCCTTATGTAACCCTAAAATCCAGAGAATTTGATTCATTTACCCAGTCATACAGTTAGTTAACAAAAAATTCAAAAATATAATCTAGGTCCACAAACTTCCAGGCCAGTGGCCTTACCACCATCCCATTGTGCCTTATTAATGTCACCTATTGACAGTGATTCCTGGTCTTCCTTGGTCTAAAATATCCAATCTTAGCTAATTTCATAACTTATCCATTCTCAATGCCTGAGTCTAAAGTCTTCAAAGGCTAGAAATGTTCTAATGTAAATTAGTGTTGGACCAAATACTTTCATCATATTTACCTCTCATGGGAGATTTCATGGCTGCTTCTACCATCCCCACCAGAAGCTGGAGACTCTTGGGGTCCTGAGCCAGCCCAGATGCAAAGGCTGCCAGGGCATCGGCATGACGTCCAAGGTACTGGAGGGCAACACCCTGTCGGAAGTATGCCTGGAAATAAAGAAAAGTTAATGCATGTTTGACTTATACACAATGCTCCACCAAGGCTGATGAGGATTCTTGATTAGAACAACAGGTCGGCAGAACTAAAATTGAGGTGATCCTGGTTCAAAAACCTAGTAAAGTGTTTATAATCAAATCTGATTTCTCTGAACTTCATAAAATGTAAGCATACTTCTTTCAGGCAAATTACGTTTAAAACTTTCATTTTTTCCCTTCTAGAACACATTGATTTTATCAAATTCTTTGGTATTTATTCACATAGTACTTTTGCTTTTTTTTGATGATTTTTAAAATCTTTTATCCCAACTTTAATAGCATAAGCTCCTCAAGGACAGGGGTTTGGAGATTTCTTTACATCTCACCAAAGTATCTGGTATAGCGCAAGACAAATGAGAGATATTCAAATTCCACTTCTTTTATACTTCTCCTCATTAATTAAAGGGATAAATCAATATGTGATTAGTATTAAGATAACTGTAATAATGAGTAACACAACATAGTTACATTTAATGTGGTGTTTCAGACATAATATTTTAAAACTGTTATTAAAAATACGTGTGCTTTGCTTAGAAACAGAATAAGATTGCTGTCCTTTGTATTGTTTAATTGGATTGGTTAAAAAAACTAGTATTATCAACTGTGAATATAAGGAAATAACCCTCCCTCCAGCTAATTGCAGAAAGGGCCAGAAAATTAATAAAATATTTAAACTTCAGAATGATCTTAAGAATGTGTAGTTTGTTTTTGAACACAGAGTAAAAACAAGTAAATGATCAATGTGTTACCAGTATTTAACCAGCAAAGGACCTTGTACCTGATTAAATAACACACAAAACTGACATATTATTAATGCATTCACTGCGTATATGACATCTGCTTCTAAAATACTTGGCCTCCTATTTAGCTTAAATACTTTTACAATACTCTATGTTTGTAACACAATGTAACTTTTTCAGTCCAGTATACTTTGCAATTCTAACAAATTGTATGCATGGAATATAAATGAAGTTTCAAACAACTTCTAAAACTACTACTCAATAAATTTAATACATAATTTTATAATTTTATATTACGCACACATACAGAGTGAAAGAGAGCACCTTTCATGTTTACAAAATATATTTACTTATTTCATTTTTGTAACTACACTTTGAGGTAATGTAATATAGGCAATACTATTCAGTGTTTCTATTAAGAAACAATCCATAAACAGAATGAATACTCAAATTATTACGGGCTATTCAGACTTCTATTAGTTTAAACTACTAGCAGCTGTTAAAACTCAGACTCCAGTAAGACAATAACCTGTAAATGCACTTTCATTACTAATTGATAAGATCACTTCCTTTCACTGGACTCAGCCACTTTTTAATCTTTAATGTCTTTATACACATTTTTCACCACCCTTTTCATTTCACATTTTAGGTGATTTCTATAATCCAAGAGGCAATATGTACCACATTCCAACTAAAATTAACTAAAGTTTACATAATTCTATAAATTCTATATTAAAGCTAAACTTTAAAAATGTATTTATATGTGTGTGTGTGTGTGTGTGTGTGTGTATATATATATATATATATATATACACATACACACCAAATATCTGTAAACTCTATTATTTATGGAGAGAGACAAAATGTGTCTGTAGTAAAGATTTCAGGTATATATTTTAAGAAACACAAAAATCTACTGTGGTAATCATTTCACAGTATATGTAAGTCAAATCATTATGCTGTACACCTGAAACTAATACAGTGCTGTAAGTCAATTAAATCTCAATAAAACTGGAGAAAAAACACAAAAATTTAGTCTCAATGAATTTTGATAATTTCTTGCATGTTTAAAGCAAAGCATTATCGTTCATTACTTCACTGAGAAAATAACTGATTTTCCTATCTGCCAAATGAAATCACCGAAAAGTATGACATCCACTCCCCATGTGTCCACTCCCTAGTAGGTAGGCAAAGTTCAGCGTTAATGGCAAGTTATGGTGTCAAATACACAAAGGAGTTAAAGAAGGGCATGCATGTTTTGTTTTCTTAGGACACTCATAAATTAGATGAAAAAAGGTATGACTGGATCATGCTGCCCATAGTCTCGGCTTCCTTTCTTCAGAAGATTTTGAAAAGAGATATAGGTGAGAAGGCTCCAAGGTCTCCCTTGATCCTCCCTTATGTCCGTCCAGAATCCCCAGCCCAACTTTATAAGATTTTCTCAGTTAAAAGCTTAGAGTTGCATTCTTGTCAAGATAGCATAATGAGTCAAGCTCTGACATATCCCTGCACCTAATTTACAAAGTGGGGCTTTCCCAACTTACTCCCATGTAATATTAATTGCATGTATGAATAGCTGTTGAATAAAAATTAGTTATCTATACTTCTGTGAGAGATATGCCACTATGGAGTTCAGGTTGATGATGATAAAACCTAGATTATGGGTTACTGTGATAGAATAAAAAGAATCCAGCACAGTGCCTGACATAGAGTAAATACTTAATAAAGTGAGCTATTTTGATTATTAGTTAATGATAAAATAATCATAACAAGAAAACATAATTATAGACTAAGAGAATATAAGGAGAGTCCAATAAATATTGAAAATATTTCAATATTCAATATAATATTATCCAATTCCTATCACTGCTTTATTCACTCCTCCCCCTTGCTCCATGTAAGACTGCTGGCAACTGGGAAATTCAGAGCTGTAAGGCTCCCCAGACAAAATCTGAACCACCTGACTAAAAGAAATTGGTACTAACAGGCCTTGGGAGATGTAGCAGCCACCCAGAGGATTCTGCGCCAGCCTCTTCCAAAGCAAAGGTCAAGAAGTGCTGAGTTTCACAGCTGTTTACTATAACTTCAAGAAGATTGATGTGACCTAATTTTTCTCTTACTATCACAGGTTTCATAGGAAGCAGCGTCATCTGAGAAAGGGGCAAATTTGGGTCACTTAGGACTGAGGAGAGGCAGTATATGTGCAGCACACCAAGGAAAAGTGGGGCCTATGAAGAAACGTTGAACACTTGGTGCCCAGCCAACCTCAGATAACATACCCCCTGCCTCAGCACTCCCCACACATATACCCACATTCTGGTCACTGGTTATGTAGCAGATGGAGAAGGGAAGGCAATATGGACTGACTATTGAGAGCACCTAAACCCTGAGAACAATGGTTTTAACCTGAAGCTTTAGCCAAGAAGAAAGACTTAGGGTTAAGACTCTGCGCTTCCAATGCAAGGGGCATGGGTTTGATCCCTGGTTGGGGAACTAAGATTCCACATGCCACGCAACTAAGATGCCACATGCCATGCAGGGCAGCCAAAGGAAAAAAAAAAAGACTTATAGGGAGCTAGTTAATACACTGGACTAAAGGAGGAATGCCTAGATTTTGAAGTGTTACAGAGTCATTCATATATTTTTTGTTGTTCACCACAAAGAACTTTCAGTGATTATTCCACACATGCTACTTAATCTCACAAATAACAGAAATACAAGAAGGTTACAAGTATAAGTTTTCATTCCTTCCATCCTGCCTTCAATTAACATTCTCTAAAAATCTATAGCACCAGTCACTGTGATGTGTACCACAGGGCTTGTACCCTCAAGTGCTCACAGTCTAGAGGGGAAGAATATAAAAAGCTATAAATGTCTTGACTGCTACCTACAGTAACTGTTTACTAATAGTTAGGGTTTGTTAACATTTTAGCAGAAATAAAAATGTAACTAATCACCAAAGTATTTATGCCCTTTTGTTAAAATTGTTAGTATTTGGTCTTTAATAAGTGGACATTCTTCTCATCTCAGAGAGTTTGCTATAGACTAAATGTTTGTGTCCCTACAAAATTAATATGTTGAAATCTAATCCCCAGTGTGATGGTATTTGGAGGTAGGGCTTTTGGGAAGTGATTAGGTAATGAGAGTGGAGCCGTCATGAGTGGTATTAGTGCCCTTATAAAAGTGACCCCAGAGAGCTCCCTCTTCCCTTCTACCACATGAGAACAGGCACAGCAAGAAGACAGCCATCTATTAACCAGGAAGTGGGCCCTCACCAGACACCAAATCTGCCATCACCTTGATCCTGGACTTCCCAGCCTCCAGAACTGTGAAAAATAAATGTTATTTAAGCCACCCAGTCTATGGTATTTTGTTATTGCAGTCCAAACAGACTACGACACGGTTAAAGTAAAAACACTCAAAGACTAAACATGGGAAACAGTAAGCCATTCACCCTTCAAGTACCCCTGGAAGCAATGAAGGACCTTTAAGTCTTTTCTTTCAACATTTTATTACTAGGCTCACAATTCTAAATCATCACTGAACCGAATAATAACCTAAACTTCCTACTCTCCCATGGCCCAAATGAGTAATGAGGTAAATTCCTATGCTCATAGGTACACATGTATATTTATAACATAAAATATAGAACAAATGTATATAATATGTAATGATATATAAAATTAAGGACTTCCTTGGTGGCACAGAGGTTAAGAATCCATCTGTCAATGCAGGGGACACGGGTTCCAGCCCTGGTCCAGGAAGATCCCACATGTCGTGGAGCAACTAAGCCTGTGCGCCACAACTACTGAGGCTGTGCTCTAAAGCCCGCGAGCCACAACTACCGAGCCTGCGTGCCACAACTACTGAAGCCTGCGTGCCTAGAGCCCGTGCTCCGCAACAAGAGAAGCCACTGCAATGAGAAGCCTGCGCACCGCAACAAAGAGTAGTCCCCGCTCGCCACAACTAGAGAAAGCTCATGCGCAGCAACAAAGACCCAAAGCAGGGCTTCCCTGGTGGCGCAGTGGTTGAGAGTCCGCCTGCCGATGCAGGGGACATGGGTTCGTGCCCTGGTATGGGAAGATCCCACATGCTGTGGAGCGGCTGGGCCCGTGAGCCACGGCCGCTGAGCCTGCGCGTCCGGAGCGGGAGAGGCCACAACAGTGAGAGGCCTGCGTACCAAAAAAAAAAAGACCCAAAGCAGCCAAAAATAAATAAATTAATTATTTAAAAAATTAAGTGTTTACTTATATATACAATACAATCTATTACTTAGTTCAAGTATTCCCAAATACTCTGCCTTTGATTTAATCTGTACTTTTAAATGTTATACTTTAATGTTCCTAACCTGTCTTTCACTGTTTGAATTTGAATTTTTTTACATCTTCTGAAGAATAAATATCTCTAACTATAACCTGCTAGCCAATCCAATCATACCACCTGCTACCACATCATCACCATCTTTGTCAATAATGTTTGTAAATTACATAATCATTTTACTGACTTTTCCCTTATTATTTTGTTTAAAAATGAGCAGAGATTGGGAAAATAGAAATGCTGATTCTAGTTTTTAAAAAGCAGCAGCATTAATCTATAATTTAACCACAACTGGGTCAAAAATGAAAATGATTACAAGGTGCCAAAAGCAGAAAAGCTTTTAACATCACTGGATGAACAAAGAACAGCTAACTATGCTCATTTTTGATGGAAAAGATAAAATTAGAGAATATATATATTAAAAAATGATTCTTAAAAGGAAAGACATGATTTGAGATTTTATTTTTCAGTTCTCTAGGAATTAACACTCCCCACTCACTGAACATGTCAATCTCTTGTTTAAGATTTGTATATTTGATATTCCACATATTTGACTTTCATATACTTTTTCAGGAATGCATTATACAGGAAAATAAGACTGGTTGTATTACTTAAAACATATCCATCGTACAAGTAAAATGTAAATAAACACATATTACCCACTATAAAATTTATAATATATTACAAATTATACATTATGTCACCTTAAAATATGACATATAAAAATGAAGGGACAGAACCCATGTCCTCAGTAAGTTTCCACTGTCTCGCATGAAATAGGCATCTATATGGATACATAAGCACAAATGATTTTTGTAATATATTTTGTTACGTATGTTCATTTAGAACAAGGGAGAAATTAATAGAACTTTCTACAATGATGGAACTGTTCTCTGTACTAATAACATTAGCCTCTGGCCAGCCACATGTGGCCATTGAGCACTTGAAATATGGCTAGTGTGACTAAGAAACTAAATTTTAAATTTCCTTTCATTTTAATTAATTAAATTTAAATAGCCACAACTGGCTAGTAGCTACTGTATTGGACAGTGCAGCTCTAGAGTTTGGTCTTCCTTTAACAACAAACTTCCAAACACAAAGTGAAAGGGTATATACTAAACAAATAAAAATAACTACTACAAAAGCTTTGAACTGAAGCTATGCGACTTACTCCCAGGGCAGCTGTTGCAAAAGAGAAAGGACTCATAAGGCTGACATTAGAATCCTATCCCAGTTGCTTTTTAGCTGTGTGCCTTTAGCCAAAGCACTTAACTTCACCCAAATTTATGTGCCATTTCCACTTACAGAGAGGATGATAAGGATGACCTCAAAGGGTTGTAACAATGATTGCTAACTGATATCACATATGATATATGTAGAGTGGGTACATTTTTAAAAATTGAAGTGAATTTCTCACTATTCACTCTCAGTTTGACATTTGCTATTTAATCAGGTGGCTCCTCTGCTTTACCAGCTTGCAGAATAGAAATTACTTTTGGTAAAGTGGGTGAGGGGCTGACAAAAATTAGGCATAAAACAAAAATTAATGATCTTAATGATAACCTTCAGTCATTAAGGAAATAGTTAACTTATGTTTGGCAACTTCGTTTCAAAAGCCTATAAAGTAGGTAATACGTTTAAGGGAAATTTTAAATCAAAATTGCTTTTAAAAATGTTTACACTTTTGGGGACTTCCCTGGCAGTCCAGTGGTTAAGACTTCACCTTCCAATGCAGGGGGTGCGAGTTCGATCCCTGGTCGGGGAGCTAAGATCCCACATGCCTCAGGGCCAACAAAACCAAAACATAAAACAGAAGCAATATTGTAACAAATACAATAAAGATTGTTAAAAATGGTCCACATCAAAAAAATCTTTAAAAAAAATGTTTACACTTTTGGCAGTTGATTGGGTAGGCTTCAATTATCTAGTAAATTTGTTATTTGGGAAAAACATCATATGCAGGTTAAATAAAGTCCTTTTGGCCTAGGTGGAAAAGAAGAAAGAGGTGGCAAAAATAGATGACCAAAAATCTATCTGTAGAAACATGAAAAAGTCCTTCCTCTCAGAGACTTTACCCTGATCACTGATTATCAGAATTACTACAAGGTGTTCTGAGGCCAAAGCCTTACACCTATTTTAGAATTAACAAGAGCCCAGTCTTACCATATCAGTCTTGCCACTATAAATTATCATAACTTTTAGTGCACAGATGTTTTATTTTCCAAAACCCTTTCTAGCTATCATTTGTTGAACCTCTACTCTGTTAGTTGTTTTCCATAGTTTATCACTAACTGTTTTCCATAGTTTATCACTAACGCTCACAATATTCTGCAAGAAGCTCTTATGACAGCTATTACACAAAAGAGGTGGTTATGAAACTTGCCCCTGCTGCCAAAAACTCTTTCCACTATCCCACACTACCTCTTTGATAAAAGAATTAATGGCGTGCAATTAACCTCTAAATCAAGCTTTTTGTTTGGGAATTCTTATACTTGCAAAATTCAACCTATGGAGGCAGAAATGAAGGAAAATCAGAAATGACACAGAAAATTTATGAACATGAATATTTAATCTCTATTCCATTAGCAACCGTTGATTGTAGAACAATTTTTAATGAATTGAATGGAAGGAAAATTCATTTCATTAACCTTTCATATAAATGTATTATTATTGAACTAAACAGACCACTGTACTTGCAACTCAGTTCGATGTTAATTAGATTACAAGCATGAGGCTTTAAATCAAAGAGAAAGAAAAGGAGCCATCAGCAAGCTTCTCAGCCAATACTTGTTTGTTTGCTGGCTAAAATGGATTTTTACCTGCAATACAATTTGCTATGCTTCTTTTATTTTCTGACATTTTCAAGTGGATTTTCTTTTGCTTCTATTTGCTGACACTTTATATTAAAAATAAAAATAAATAAAACCTTGAGAATCAGCAAAGAACACATTCTTCATGTAGCAATGTTTTACCTGCTCAGCTGGGAGTAATCATTCCTATCCCTCCAGAAAACTATGCTTCTATTTTTTACTAGTCTGTCTTACTGTATGCTGAAAGTACATGCAAGAGATTGAAGGCTATTTTAGAAAACACCATTATTTAGTTTGCAACCCAGAGTCAGAGGCCCAAATGGCCTAAACGTAATGTTCTAACCAAATCTTCAGCTGTGAATTGTTTTTCTCTTCAACATGGCTTTTGGTACATTGAATATCAATTTCTAAAAGAAATCTGCTCTCAATCATAATTGTTTCATATCATATCAACTTTTTTTCCCCAAAATTAGTTTTAAACTAATTATATCAAAAGTGTTAAAGTAACAAGTTTATGGGAAAATCATATTTTGAAAAGAAACCAGAAATCTGATAAGCAGTTAAAGATGAAATGACAACCAGGAGTTAAATAACTAAGTAGGTGTCAATTTCTAGCACTGGAGGAATTCCCAGTGCTAGTTATGTTAAAGTCTATGTCAAATTATAAGATGTGTCTACCATCATCTGGAGTTTCCCTTTTAAGCTTTAAAAGTAAACAACAAAAGAAGTTTGAAGTCCCCTAGAGTAATGGTTCTGAACTGCCCATATCTTGTGCCTTCACTCTACGGGTGTGGAATAGGAGGAGTGTAAAGTCATGCCAAGAAGAAAACCAGGGAATTTTCTGAACAATCGCCAAGAAATCATCTGGCTTCAGCATGAGTTCTGTGCCCATGCCCTACCAACTCTCCCTCTACCCCAGAACACAGAGCATGCGTGCCTTCACACATATAGACTGGTCCTGGCGAAAGTGCTAAAACCAGAAGCAAAATGGAAAAAAAATAATGGTGGGCAGAGAGAATTACGAAAAACACTGACGCCAACAATGTGGGAATTAAAGGATTCACTAACTATTGAAAAAAACACTTGGTATCTCACCTACCATAATGTAACTCTACCCAAACCATGCTAGATTAATCGGAATCCACTTCCACCAGAAAGCAGTCTATTAAAAATTATTGCCATAAGTGCTGTATATTAGGATACATCAGCTCTACATAAGGCTTCCCTGAGCAGATGAAACACCACCATTAGTGGCTCACTCCCTGATCTTTCTGATGTGATAGCTGATAGATGATAACTCTTGCTTTTCTCATCAAATTATAATTCAAATGGGAGTCCCCAGCATTATACCATGCAGAAGGTCAAAGTCATACAATAACATAACATATCTCCTGAAACGTCAAATCTATTTGAAGTTTCTGGGAGAGAATCTTTTTAATTAATAAACTTTGTTTTTAGAGCAGTTCTAGATTTCACCACAAAACTGAGTGAAAAGTACGGAGAACTCCCATATAACCACTGTTCTGACATATGCATAACTTCCTGCACCACAGTGGTACTTTCTTATAATCAATGGAGAATTATTTTTATATGAAAATTATAGAAGAAAATAAAAGAGTTCACACAATTTTTAAAAACATAAATAAATACCCATCTCCATTCCATCTATAGCCCCAATCCTTGGAATAGTACCTCTCTTCTGACTTTTTAGGTATTTGGGAAAGCAAAGTTTCAGAAGTGCTGCCTAAACCACTGATAGCATTTACCTTTGTCAATTGCTAGCTCACACAAAGAGTCTCCAGAAAAGAATATGTACTGGGGAGAGGAACACGACAGGGTGACATGAGCAAGTGGTAAGAGCAGGGCTGAAAGGCAAGAATATATGCCCAAAAAAACTTACACAAATATTTCACACGTGCTTTTCTAAACAATAAACTTCATAGTCTACCTCTTTCCCCTTCCTATATTAGGTAATCTTTCTACACTGGCACATGTGTTAAAGTGCCACATCAAAATGAAAAACAAGAAAAAGGAAAATGTCTGCCCCTCAATACCTACCAGCACAAAAACAAAACAATACACTTTATATCTTTTCAAAAGAGAAGGGGTTCCATTTCTAGGCAAGATAGAGTAAGCATCCAATCTCTCCCACTGAATGCAACCACATCCTGGAAAGACTTCATGGAAGAGCTCTCTGTAAATGGTAGCAGATGAATTGAGGAAGGAGACCAGAATTCAAAGCAGTACCAAATCAGCAATGGGTTTTCTGTTGGTCTGTTTATTCTTCCCATCTGGTATCACCCATCTTGGATTCAAAAGCAGCTCAAAATGAGGAAGTACTCATTGGTGCAAACCGAAAGCTCTCCAAGTAAAGTCCTCTTCTTCTGATCAGAGAAGCAAGAAAGAGAACTCCCAAGGGTCAGAAAGAGTGGAGAAATCCCATTTTTAAAATCCTCTTTCCATTCTTTCCCAGTCCACACCCCAGGCAAGGACAGTAACAGCAGTGGCTGCTGAGCAGGCATATAAAATTCTGAGGAAGAGGACCCTTATCACAGGAGCTGTGGTCCCTAGAGCTCAGGATGAGTCCTAATGCTTTTTTTTTTCTCTCTCTCTGCCCTCTCACTACTTGATGCCTCATAAAGACATGATTATAGGACATGCATGGCAGAGCAGGGAAACTAAAGCCCTACTTTTGGCTAGAGGATGGGAAGGGAGGAGGGCAGCCAGAGAGCTGGAAAGTGTTGGGGAATTTTTGAAAAGACATAGGAGGGAGCTTATGAGAGATCCCATAAAGAGGTGTTTGGATCTGACCTTAAATAGCATACCAAGGCTTTGAGAACTAAACTACAGAACAGACTACCATCTGGTTCTCAAACTGGCCATTGGGTGGTGCATACAAAAGAAAGGTCCCAGTAGAACTACAAAAACTCTGAAAACTTAACAGACTTTGGAACCAAAGTCCACAAAATATGGGCTGAGACTTATAGCCTGAACCTAACCAGGTAAATTGTCTATTACAACAAACTATATTCTTCTTAAAATGTAAACAAGATGCAATGAATAATACCAAAGCATTCAGGATATAAGCAAAATTACTTGGCCTATGAAGAACCAAAAAAATCTCTACTCACAAGGAAATAAGGCAATAAACAGATGCCAACTCTGCAATGACACAGAAATTAAAATAATCAGGCAACTATTATATCCATGCTGCAAGAAGGGCAAATAGTCTTGTGAAAAATGGAAAGACAGACATTCCCAGCAAAGAAATAAAAGATATAAAGAAAAACCAAATTAAAATTTTTAAACATAAAAATACAATAACTAAAGTGAAATATTTAGGAATGGGCTCAATAGCAGAACTTTGATCACAGAGAAAAGAATCAGTGAATTTAAAGATAGATAGACCAAAAGAAATTACCCAATCTGAACAACAGAGAGAAAAATAATTGAAAACAAAAAATATTCAGAGCCTCAGGAATATGTTGGGCAATAACAAAAGCTTTAATATTCATGTCATTGGTATCCCAGTAGGAGACGATAAGAAATGTGGAGCAGGAAAAAAAAAACTTGAAGAAATGATTTAAAATTTCCCACAATATGTGAGACACAAACCTTCAGATTCAAAGTCAGCAAACCCCAAAAAGGATTAACCCAAAGAAATCCATGCCTAGAAGCATCATAATCAAAATACTGAAAACTAAAAACAAAGAAAAACATCTTGAAAGCAGTCCGAGAAAAATGCCATATTATTTTCAGGGAAATAACATTTCAAATGACTGCAGACTTCTCATCGGAAACCATGGAGGCCAGAAAGCAGCGGAAAGACATTTTTTAAAGGGCTGAAAGAAAAGAAATGTAAACCTGGAATTCTATAATACTTCAGGAAAACATCCTTCAAGAATGATGCTGAAATACAAAGAACTATGAAAACTTAAGAGTTAAAAAACAAAAGGGTTTCCCTGGTGGCACAGTGGTTAAGAATCCGCCTGCCATTGCAGGGGACACGGGTTCAATCTCTGGTCCACGAAGATTCCACATGCCGCAGAGCAACTAAGCCCACGCACCACAACTACCGAGCCTGCGCTCTAGAGCCCAGGCTGAGCCCACGTGCCGCAACCACTGAAGCCCGTGTGCCTAGAGCCAATGCTCTGCAGCAAGACAAACCACCGCAGTGAGAAGCCCGTGCACAGTAACGAAGATCCAATGCAGCCAAAAATAAATAAAACAAATAAATTTTAAAAATAAAAAACAAAGAACCCAATAAAAAATGGGCAACAGATTTGAACAGACACTTCAGCAGAGAGGATATTCAGATGGCAAATAAGCATAAGAAGAAGATGTTCAACATCATTAGCCATCAGCCAACACTAGTCAAGAAAATGCGAAGTCAACCACTATATACCTATTTGAACAGCAGACAAACAAAACAAAGACAATACCAAATGCTGGTGAAGATACAGAGCAACTAGAATTCTCATACACTGTTGGTATAATGCAAAAGTCTGGAAAATAGTTTTTCGGTTTCTTATAAAGTAAAATACAGATTTACTATATAATCCAGCAATCCTACTTCTAGGTGTTTATCCTAGAGAAATAACAGACATTCACACAGAACCTGTACATGAATGTTTACCACTGCTCTATTCATAATTTCCCCAAACTGGGAACAATCCAAATATCCTTCAAACGATGAACAGATAACTCTTTTATGTTTCAGGTCTGATTTTTATTACTAGCATTTCGCCCATTTGCCAACTACTCCAGACAGGGTCAAAGTACAACCCAAATAAAGCCAAGGGGTAAATCTATTAAGATCAATTCAGGGTTGTGAGTCATGTGGATGATTTAAAAATTTTAAAGGTGTTTTTAAAAGTAAAATGATGCTTTGGGCATCTCAATGAGAAGCATGCACAAACACACACAGACAATACACACTGCAAACCCTATAATGAAACAAAAAGAATACTTAAAAATGAAATGCGCTTTGTATAAAACAAACAACAAAACTACCATGGAAGTAGAGTTATTTGTACAAACACTATATTTATATAAATTACTGTTTAAAGTAAAGCCAAAAATATGAGGTTATGAGATTAAATATAAAAAACGGATAGTAATATGTATAGTTAATCTCATTATTCACAGATACCAAAATTTATTTGTAACCCTAAAATCAATACTCCTGGTGCTTTCATGTTCATTCAAGGACAAGTGCAGAGCAGAAAAAATTTGAGTCACCCAATCCACATATTCCTAAAACAAGCTGACACTTTGTCTTCTTACTTCAGCTGTCATAAGTAAACAAGTATCCTTTTCACTGGTGTTTTCAGTTTTAAATGGCCCCCAAGTGTAGTGCTAGAGTGTTCCTAAGGACAAACCTGTTATGTTCCTTAGACAGAAAATACATGTGTTAGATAAGCTTCGTTCAGGAATGATTTACAGTGCTGCTGGCCATGAGTTCAATGTTAATGAATCAACAATATATATTAACTCAGGTATATTTAAACAGAAGCACACATAAAACAAAGTTACGTGTTGATCAGTTGACAAAAATGTTGTGACCAGAGACTTGCAGGAACCTAACCCTGTATTTCCCATAGGAGCAATGGTTCAGTATTTGCTAACTCAGTATTTGCTCAACTCATAGAACATAATAACCACCTTGAATAACCAGAACTGATTGTTAATTTTAATTAGAGGAAAAGGAAACCATTTTCCCCTTGGCTGTGACACCCAGTGAAGTGGCAAATGTGCAATAGCTCTACTGTTCTTTGCTCTCTCCTGGAGCTCTGGGGCAGGAAGCAGAGACAGAATGGATACCTCCACCTATAAGTAGAGGTACAATTACTAACAATAACCATAATAGCTACTACTCATTAAGTGCCTCCTAATTTACCAACACTCTTCCAGGTGCTTTACATTCATTCACTCATTCTTTAAACAAGTATTTGCATGATTAGCTCCATGCCAGGCCCTGTGCCAATGAAACCCAAGGGAGAGAAGATAGACACTGTCTCTGCACTTCTAAAGCTCATATCTAGTGCAAGAGTAAACAAATACACAGTGAAAAAATAAAATAAGTTGTGAAAGTACATTAAAGAAACAAAACATGTAGAGTAATAAAGAATAACTGGTGGAGGAGACATACGTTATTTTAAAACATACCCAGAAAAGGTACCATTTAAGCTGAGAGTTAAGAATGGTAAGAAGCCAACCAAGGAAAGAGCACTGCAGGCAGGGGTGCAAAGGCCTGAGACTAGAAAGAGTGTAGTATGCTCATGGAATTCAAAGAACCCCACCTCAGTGGGAAAGAATGGCATGAGATGAGTCATTTAGTTCCCATAATGACTTTGGAAAGTAGGCATTATCAACCCTATTTTTAAAGTGAAGAACTTGAAGAGTTCAGAGAAGTAAAGAAACTTGCTCAAGTTGCACAGCTCGTGGGCAAAAATTCAATCGGGATGGACTGATGCCAAAATCCATACTCTTTCACTTAAATCATGCTGCCTCCCACTTTCTTCCTGCTATCCTATGACTCACCTCCAAAGATTCTCCTGTCTCACTAAGGTAGATATATTTATATACCTTAAAGAAAAATAACTAAGTCACAGAAATGTAATAAATAGGACTTGATGTCAACAAGTACAGTTGATATATGCTCTTTGTCTGTGTACATCCTGGGACCTTATGCACTTCTAAATAGTCATATCCTACTGCTGACACATGTTCAGTAATTACGTTATTATCCTCATTACATCTCTGTAACCCCTTGATGCCAGTGCTTTCTCTCAATCATGAGCTAATCTAGCATTCCCCTATGAGTCATGAAAAGAAAATGGCTTTTATTTTTATAGATAGAAAAACTAAGGTAAAGAAAGGTTAAAGTTCACAATGTCTTCCTCTTCGCACATCACAGTTACCCTAAACCGGCAGTTCTGTTTTGCACATAGTATTTACAGAGATTTAATCCTGAAAGGGTCTATGCCAGGGATTCAGGTTTCCCATTTTCCTTCTTTGTTTTTGTTTTCTTAGGTAGTTATTTATGTGACTGTCCTCCTAACTAAATGGACCAATCTGGACATAAACCATTTTCTCATTTTCTCTGCTTATAGAAAGGAATGGTTTATTTCAGCACTGCAGATAACATCTTGAGGTCTCAGGAGGATGACAAATTGAAACAGTCTCTTTCTTGCCTAACATTTCTTACCCAAGAGTCAAGTGATGATGTTAAGGAACAAATTTCTCTTCTCCTGACAATTTGTACTTATTTTCTTAATAGCCCTGCTAAGATTCAACGAATTTCAGTTTGTTTAGAGCCTACTTAGTGCCTGCCAACAAGCACAGGATGCTTTCATTCATCTGTGTAACAGTCCTATTGGTGAGGCATTCCTATAAAATTATGGCAGCAATTCCAAAACAGAAACAGCAGAAACAGGGTTAATGAATTATCTTTCAAAAGAGCCACCAGAATAGCACAGCAGTTCTTATATAACTAGAAAACTTAATAAACTATTTTGATTGAGAAATATTCAGAAATTTTATTGAGGTGTAACATCAATGTGCAAAAAATTACCTGTTCAGTGGTATTATCTGTATTTTACAAAATCATGTGAAAACAAGCACAACAACTGAATACAACTGCATAACTCTACTAATAAATCTATGTCTTGGTAATCATGCACAAAGAATAACATTCACAGACAACTGATGCCTCGATTGGCTAAACAGTTCCAGATTAATGCTGTTCTTTGACCTGTTAGATTCTTCTTGCACATAATTCTCTTGTGCTATTTGACAGGTACCTTTGGTGCAGCAATGGTGTGATTCGCACCTCTTCCAAAGATCACAAATTGCTAACATTGTACCCTCTATCCTTTAAGCTCTCTTTCTATAAAACTTTTAAATTGAAACATTATTTTCTAGTATTATTTGTTGACAAGTTTAAAACTGCAGAGTCAAAATGAGTTCATATTTTTAATTAAATTCATCTTTGGCATTTTTCTGTAACTTTAACCTTTCATCAATAACATATTCTCTAACTACCATGTATCATGTATTCAGTGCTACACAGGTATATAAGAAGAGATAATTAATCTCAGCTTTCAGAAAGCATATAATCAACTTGGGAACATATGTAAAAGCTGCACATTAAATAATTAAAGAATTGTTTCAAAGTAACATATGAACAAGTGCATATAAAATTGAATATGGATCCTCCCCAATTTACAGAGGAATTGTTTTCTAAAAGTTCATTTTCAAGCCAGTTGTTCAGAATGTTTTAAGCAACTTTCCGTTAAAAAAATTATCCTGTAAAGGGTAGTTATATTATCCAGCCAGTTCACAATGACCTACTTCATAGAAAATGCCACTGGATTACAAGACTAGCAATATTACGGAAAGGAAAAGAAATGGAACTGATATTCATTAGTATGTGACAAGCACTTCTACACAAGTAATGTTATTTAGTCTGAATAATCCTGCAAGGTAGATTATTATGTCTTCCTTTAAAGATAAGGACCCTGAGGCTGATAAAGGTTAAGTAACTTGCCCAAGGGAACAGCTTGTAAATGACAGAACAGATTCAAACCCAGAACTGCCTGGCTCTGAAGCCAGGACTCCATTCCTACAACATGCAGCTTCCCTTTAAAACAGCATCTATAAGGGAACACTTTTTCCGTGTTCCAAATGGGAATGTCAGAAATATATTTCACAACCCAAAAGCTCCTGAAGTGCAGAAACAATGACTTTTCATCTTTGTATCTCCAATGTGGTGTTTCACACAGAGTAGTTACCCAATGATTACTGAATGAATGAATGAACAAACAAATAACAAATTAACAAAAAATGAGTTCTTCAAAAGGAGGGTTTTTTTTATTCATATCTAAATACATATAGCCTACCACAGACATATAATCTACCCATCAATAAATATTTATTAGTAAAGAATTCCATCCTGCTAGCACACCTCTCATTCTGCTTTTCCTAAATTTGTAATCCTGACTGCTTTCAAATTCATTCCTTGAACTCAATGTCTTTCAAAATCTCAGTTCTCTCCTCCTTCCTTTCGTTAGATACTGAAATCCAGAAGACTAAATCTATATTTACATCTCTTATGGGCTCAGCAAGCTCCCTAGCCAGGACAGATATGAATTTAACCTAGTAAGCTTTACCCATAATGCTCTTGGACCTCGGAGTTTGAAAAAGATGCACTGCCCCTTGGGGAGAAATTATCCAAACCAGTATCAACGAAGTCTATTTATTTTGTCCAGAGGAAATGCAAATGAACTTAGTTGCATCAAGTTCCTGAACGTACACTTCTTCAGCAAATTAAGAAACCCATTTCAAGCTGTTTGAAAGGAATCTTGGCTGACACTTGCAAATGAGCCTTCTACAGAGAAGTAGCTCTGATTCCACAGCTTTTCATTTCATATGGTCTTAGAGATGAATATTCAGATCCCACATCAACATTTAATGAAATGGATAGAATCCCAAAGGCTTAAAAACTAGGTTCCACTTCATAATTTGTCATTCTCTCTACCTTTCAGGATACATTAATTTTTTAAGAAGTTCTTTTAACTAGCTTCTAAGATACATTTTTAACCACTACAAGTTCAAAAATGATGTACAAAGCCCCTAATTTAATTGGTATCTTATGTAAAGAATCCTTATTAATTATACAATTGTGACTATAATTAAATAAAAATATAGAAGTGATAGAAATAAAGGTTCTGAATTTCTCACATTAAAAGTCCTTGAAAAAAAAGACAAATCATTTTCTTAAGCTCCCAGAGAGTACACTTAATATCCTATACCAACCATGTTGATTATTTTCAAAATTATCCTGAATATTATTAATGGCAAATGTTAAAATACCAAATATCCTGTACTATTGATAAGTTCTCTCTGACGACATGGCTCAGCAATTTCAGTATATACACTGTGAAACAAGAGAACCAGAAGTACTTTCAGGAAAGAACAACAAAATCTTCATTCCCTTCAGCAATTGGCTCAGAGCAATGAAACAGAAATACGTGTTTTTAAAACATACTTTATATCCACATTTAAATGCCTAATTAATCCTAATAATTAAATGCAGCCACTAACCACTTTCTTTGCAAGATCTCTTTTTTATTTCCATAAACTCTGGAATTTAAAGGAAATCATTGTGTCATTATGGCCAGGGTAATAAATGCCTATTGGTCAATAAGCTCTGAACCTTAACAGGCAGTTAACTAATTCAGTCGGAAATAAGACCAATAGTTCTAATGGCCTCTAATTTCACTGCAAGAGTCCAGTCTTATGAACTATAGATGGTTTTCATGAGCTCTTCCTACAGCAGAGAACAGCAATTTAAATGTAAAAGACGTGCATTTGAAATTCAAGTGCTTACACTGATTTCATTTGCCAGTGAGACCACAGATCAGAAGAGGTCCTTCCAGAAGAAATATTTAAGTGCAATAAGTAGAGCCAATGCAAACAAAAATAAAACGATTTTAAATTACAAGAGGTCAATTTAGTCTATTTGAAAATCATTCAAATTTTCTTTTATTTCAAACAATCTGAATTTTTTTTTAAACTGGACAAAAGTAACAACTGTACAAACACCTTGTAATAAAAACAAAAAGGGAGGCTTAGAAAGTTGATCTCTTCCTGCTGTCTCACTCATCCTCCCCTGAGAGTGAAGGCTTCTAGATTTCAACATAAATAGATATAACAGTATATAGGTATCAGTATACTTGAAATAAAATAGTTTGGAGACAGTATCTACTCAAAATCTGATCTTTTCAGCTGTTTGTCTCACACTGCAACAGCAGAGAAAGCATTTCAAGCGATGAAGTAAGAATGCCCCCCCCCCCAAAAAAAAAAATAAAAAAGGCCTCCCTGGTGGCGCAGTGGTTGAGAGTCCGCCTGCCGATGAAGGGGACGCGGGTGCGTGTCCCGGTCCGGGAAGATCCCACATGCCGCGGAGCGGCTGGGCCCGTGAGCCATGGCCGCTGAGCCTGTGCGTCCGGAGCCTGTGCTCCGCAACTGGAGAGGCCACAACAGTTGAGAGGCCCGCGTACCGCCAAAAAAAAAAAAAAAAAGGAATGTCCCTCCGTCCTATACCAGTACCAGGGGGTGTCTTCCATATGAAAATGAACTAGGTTATGTTCACTGTTCTGCTAGCATTCAATTCTGACCTGATCATTTTGTGCCTCTTTCCACACTTCTCTAGTAGCTACACTTACACTTAACAGAAAAATCTCTTAAATTACACAATTGGGCTCCTTATTACTATGACATTTAATTTAAAAAGAATTTACATGCCAAATTTTTAAAAATCCTTATACTTATTCATCACTTATTTTGTCAATTATGGTGAAAGAAGTTAAAGTTCTTTGGCCTAATTTTATACCAAACTTCTGACAAACCTAAAGAAAACAAATCACTGTATTTTCTAGCCTCTAGTTCAATCATAATCACATTTAGCCTAATCTTCCTGATCGCACACTAGATAATATATGGTAGTGAACTAGAACACTAGAGAGGTAGTAAAGAAACCTAGGGCTGGTACTAGCCTTGTAAATGACCAGTTATAAGAATTTCAGTTACTTTCCCTCTCCCAGCCTCAATTCCATCATTTCTAAAGTGAGGGGTTGGGTTAAATGATCTCTTAAGGGTCTTTAGAACTGTGTAACATCCTAAAATCCTGTTCTATGAAATGTGATCTTCTTTAACTATTTATAGAGTGGTCAACTGCTATGGGGTCCTAAATTTCTCCTTAATACTTCCACATTCACTATCATTTGGAATCTTGTGATTATCATACTTGGTTTCATTTCAGTGTCTCCTTTTTCAAACATTTTTTTCCAAAAAAGAAAACCTAACATAAGGGTCCTGGATAAGATACCTGCCACCACCATCCTTCCCCCAGGCAGGGCGGCAAGCTTTCTTTCCCTTTTAACAAAAACACTTGCAATTGGCAAGAAGGGTGTGAGCCACTCTATTTCTTTCCATGTGTTAATGAACCACCTATTACCAAATGGAACTCTTTCCTTAATTCCAGACCAGTAAACACCATTTTCTGATGATGTAAAATGACAAAGTACTAATTAGAAGGAATCTTATATGAAGTCACAATTCTCATTAATTGGAAGTTATTAGAGTAATTATTAACAAGTCACATTATCATGAGACCAAAGAAAATGACAAAATTGATTTATGCATTCAAGAGTCTCTAATAAACAGGGTCTACAATCAAGGTCCTCTATAAAAAGACCAGAGTAGAGAAAATAACATTTTACAGGTTTAATGAATGTTCTGAAAATATCACATTTTTTTATTGTCCAGATGTCGTTTTCCAGCATTAAATATAGCCTGAAATATTGAATTAAACTAGATGACTAGGAAGAGAAAATACTTTAGAGTCTCCAAAGAGTACAACCTGTAGCATCTTCAAGAGGCTAAAACAATCCTAATGATGACTAATGCCCTGAGGATCCCAAGAAGCATCTAACTCTAAGGTCAAAAGAGTACTGCCTTTGTTCAGCTCCCTAATTAAGATGAATTGAAGATAAACGCAAACAAAAATTGTGGGCATTTGGAGACCAATACATCAAAACAACAGAGGAAGAAAAAAAAAGCTGCTCAATTAATTGCAAAGTCATAACAACATGAGTAAATTTCATGTTTCTTTTGGAATGTGTCAGACTTCCTGATTCTTTCCTTAGGGGTTTTTGCAATTTTGAACTAGCTCAGATTATATCATAAACACGTTTTAGCGTTAGTGAAATTTGGTATGTATTTGTACTCTGAACATACTTCAAAACTCTGTAATAAAAAGTTACTGATATGAGGAATTCCCTGGTGGTCCAGTGGTTAGGACTCTGTGCTTCCACTGCAGTGGACACAGGTTTGATCCCTGGTCGGGGAATTAAGATTCCGCAAGCCGCGTGGTACAGCCAAAAAAAAAGTTACTGATCTTTGGTTTATAAAAGCTAAAATTGCTTCTTGTGTTAAATTCCCTAATTGCTACATATGGTCTAGGTTAAAGAACTCTGTTCTCAGAGCATAATTAACATGCTAATGTGATGGTGCAATAAAAAGTTAATATTACTAAAAAATTATTTTACAGTTAATTTCATAATTTAGACCCAAAATTTTTATGGTAATATATTTATCACATTAGTAATCAAGTGAAAACACATTTCTCAACTAAAAGGTAGAATAAATAAATATCAAATGTTTCTTTCAAAAAAATTTAAACTACATTTATCTTATTTGTTTGTTTGGTTGGTTGGGTTTTTTGGCCTTACTGGGTGGCTTGTGGGATCTTAGTTCCTCAACCAGGGATTGAACCTGCGCACTTGGCAGTGAATGTGCAGAGTCCTAACCATTGGACTGCCAGGGAATTCCCTACATTTATCTTATTTTAAAGATTTAGGGACTTCCCTGGTGGTGCAGTGGTTAAGAATCTGCCTGCCAATGCTAGAGGACACAGGTTCGAGCCCTGGTCCGGGAAGATCCCACATGCCGTGGAGCAACTAAGCCTGTGTGCCATAACTACTGAGCCTGCGTTCTAGAGCCCGTGAGCCACAACTACTGAGCCCACGTGCCACAATTAATGAAGCCCGCACACCCAGAGTCCGTGCTCCGCAACAAGAGAAGCCACCGCAACAGAGTAGACCTCACTTACCACAACTAGAGAAAGCCCATGTGCAGCAACAAAGACCCAATGCAGCCAAAAATAAAAAGATAAATAAATAAATTTATTTTTTAAATGATTTATATTATTCTAATTAAAGAATATATGTTCATTCCAGAAAATTTAGGAAAAATAAAAAGCATAACAAAAATTTAGCTCATCCTTTAATCTCATTACCCAGAGATCATCACTTTCATTTTAGCTTCTATATTGCCAATATATTTCTATTCAAACATATATTATTTTACAAAATTTGGAATTTCTCTAATTTTTTATGTTGGTTTAAATTGGTTTAAAATAGTCATTTGAACTGGCTCTGTGGCGCAAAGGATAGTGCATTGGACTTCTAGCCGGCCTCGTGTGGTTATTAAAATAGTCATTTGGTTATATAAACTTCACAGATAAAAGTGGACAAAGCAAGATGAAATTAATTTATAAGACACTTATGATTTTATATATGTATGATACATGCAAAAAAGTATGTGTAAAATTATATGTACATGCATATATGTGTAAAAGCATGTGTTAAGAACATATCTTTCATACAGATCCAATCAAATTTGCATATCAGAGCAGAAGGCATACCACAATTTTATCAGATAAATGTATCCATGCAGCATGTCTAATTTGTAGAACAAACTGTGGATCATATTATAACTATATTATGGAAACTAACCAGATAAGAAAAACTAGAATAGCTTAAAGTATAAAGTATTTTTCAAATGAATGTGAGAAATTAACATATACACACTCAGACCTAAACTACAAATTTTATTAGACCCATGAGAGGAAATTCCAAAAACCTTTCAATTCACATCAGCCTCTGCTACTAGAGAACCAGGCTAATTCTCACCAAAAAAAAGAAAGTTAAGCAAAAGAAATATTTTCACTGTGACAACTTCTAATTGGTGGCAAAGGGCATACATACACATATAAACATAATGGAAAAGTACAACAACTTATGAACGATGCATATTAAACTTACAGATTTACTTAATAGTAAGAACCATCTCCAAAATGTATAATCCACAAAGTTGTTTAAATATAGAATAAAATACAACAGAGGTTAGACAGAAAATCCTGGATGGGGAAAACCACATATGTCTTTAAAAGTTTCTGATACAGAGGAGTAACACTGTCCTAAGTCTAATTCAAGAATTCCAAAGGATTACTTTTATCCAGCACAGGTAAGTCCTTTTTGTGAGACTTGTAGAACGTGGCACTGGAGATGAATATAATTTAATTTGGAACATGTGCAACCATCTATAAACATCTATTGGAGTCTGTATGCAGCAACATTTTCACTGAGTTATGTATTCTGCACACCAGTACAGCAGCTCTATAGCTTTCAAATGCTGATATAAAACTAGCTTCTACCTATTTAAAAAATTACATGAACAGTAAAAACTTGGATTAACCCAGTGTTCTGGTGTTTTTAATTTCCTTGGGAGCATACAGAAAGGACAAGGAAAAGAATTCTTTACTTCAACATTAAGTATATGCTATTGCTTATACATGAACATAACCACATATGTATATATCCCTGATTACCCTCTAGCAGTATTATAAAATTCAATAGAAACAAATAGCATTTACTATTTTAAAACAGCCTTAGTCATTCTACTAGTCATTTGGCTTCTGCTCTATGTCTATGAAAAAGTGTGCTAACCATCACCAATCCTGTGATCACAGGTCCAGAAATTTAGTGTGGTGTCTTGCAACACAAGTCAGAAATTAGACTACATTTAAAACAAGTGCCTTCAAGCTGAATCTTAAAGAACAGCCACTGACCAGAGAGAATAATGAAACATTCACTACCTGAAGCAACATTACCAAGAAAAGAACAGCAAATTCAACCATGTTTCCTTTAAAATAATCTCAACTCAAAATTTCTTCAGCTTTCCTCCCTGATTAAAAAAATCAGATATTAAGGTCTTTTTGAAATAGGCTTAAGAACTAACATACAACAAATACCTTGTTGCTAATATTAAATCATGATACCACCTGCCAAACCAAAGAATCTGAAAGCATTAAGGAAATTGTAGGACTGAGTCTCTAACATGTTAAAAGATTTGGAATGTTTAAAGAAAACATAACTGAAAATAATAAATCCATTCTTCTGATTGGTACTATTAGCGATGAGAATTATTACAACTAACAACCACACAGGCACTCCACTTATGCTCTATTCTCAAAGTTATTTTATAATCATCCTAATTCTATAATCTGCATGAAATAAGATATAGCCCATTAGGTTAGGGAAGTTTCCCAAAGGGGTAAGAAAATGAGTCTCTCTGACCTTAATTAGGAGAAAGGGAGGGTTTTTTCTCTCCTTTCATCGCCAAAGGAGCTGGAAAGGCCCTGGCCCCATGTGAAACCAGAGGTTGAATTCTTTTATGAATAAGGAGTGGAAGGGGAAGTAGAAGAACATGGGGATACCTTTACATATAGGACACTTGACATAAATCAATGCTCTCAACCACCCTAAACCATAAGAATTACCAATTCATTTTTCCAGTGAGGGAGAGGAGCCTCTGAGAGGCTGAGCAGCTGCCCCCATGTCACACACACTCAAGCAATTCAGTTGGGATTCAAACTCAGATCTAACTTCAAAGGCCCTGCTCTTTCTATGGAAGTATGCTGCTAACCTGACTGATGTTTTATTCAGCACAGTTTAGTCATAATGCCTTTCCCCACTGAAATAAATAACTTTAATCAGCTGGTCTTAATATCACAGGAACTGAAATTAAAACAAACAAACACAACAACCACCAATATTTGGAACCACAAAGGGATATGTCATATTACAGCCAATAAAGTGCTGGTTTAACAGAACTTCCAAAGCTAGACCCCTGAAAAAAAACCTCACAGGTAGGGAAAAAAAAATAACTGCTGCCAAAATGCTAAAAATCACCCCCTGAAGATCCTTACACAGCACGTGGGACTACTGAGTCCTCAAGTCCTGAACCATCTCCTTTCCCAGCCCTCCTGCCCTCCCATTTCCCTCAGCCTCACTCGTCTCAGAGAGCTATGGTCACTGAATTAGCTGAGGTGCCTTCAATGACCTTTTATGGATCTGCCTGCCTGAGTTTGCTCACAGAGCCCAAGGCAAAGCAACTTTGAGAGTTTGGCGAAGAAACTCTAAATTTTAGTTGTTTTTATTTTTAAGAGAAAACATCATCACAAAAACATTAATGCTCCGGGTACATAAACAAGAAAAATTTCTTATGAAGCTCGCTCTTTTTTTTCAAAGACTTTTACTGCATAAATATTAGAACTTAAAACCCAGAAAGGCATATTATATTGGTTTTTCAAAGATAACAATGAATTATAAAATTACAGGGCTTGAAGGGACCTTAAGTAGTTACACAGACCGTCATCTTTACTTCAAACAAAATTTATTGAAGCATTTTAAATAACAGGGAATTTATTCAATGTTAAAACCTTCTCTCAGAAAAAAAAGTCAGCATTCACAGGCAAATTATTTCATATAACTAATGTGAAACACTCATTTTCCCTTATAAACTTGTGAGTTCTTATTAAATCTTCAGGGTGGGAGTTGGTGGTAGGGATGGCTTGTGTGAAATAAAGGAAAACAAACATTAAATGTCAGGCACTACCCTGGCTACCTTTCAAATATGGTATCATTTCATCTCCACAACAATCTGTGAAATAGGTACTATTAGCCCATTTTACTAGCAGATATTAAAGTTCAGAAGGGTAAATAAAATGTCCAAGGCCAGAAGGTATTAGGTGGCAGATTTGGGACGTCACCTCAGGTTTGCCTAACTAACTATCCCCCTGTCAGTTCATAGTTCATCACCCTTTATGCCAGAGATACCAACCTCGTCAAAGTGGTTGTGCATTGCTTTCACTCTAATGTGTCAGACTGGATCAGGGACAGCAACTTGAATAGCTGGGGATGAAGACATGTGCTGGCCAACAGCTCTTATTTGAAACACTGGGTCTACTTTATGATCATTGGAAACTTCTAAAAGCCAGGAGGGCCACACCAACTCCAAACTCTCAACAGAGTTTGAGAACAAGAGATCCAAGCTGGCTGAAAATGGGCCACAGACTATGGGGGAAAGATCCAAAAGCTACCACCTGCTAGGGCAGGTGGCCAACAGTAGCCCTTGCGAGTGACAAGGAGTGGGACTTGTTGAAATAAATATCCATGAAAACTGCTTAATAGCCATCCTTGGTATACACTCCACAGATCGACAATCTCTGTAACATAGAGGACTTTTTACATACAGACAATGCAGATAATATAGAGGAAGGGGAGCAGGGAGAGAATAGGGTAAAAATAAGTGCCCATCCCGTTGTTCCAGGAGATGGGGTAGGAGCTGCGGGACAGCACTGGACAAGCACACTTCATAGCACAGCAAGAAAGAAATCAACTTAAATCAAAAGGAAAAAAACACAAAAATAAAAACAAAAAAATTAAAAGTCAAAAAACAAGCAAGCAAAAAATTCAAAAAACATTCAGTGACGTGATCAGGGCAGAAACAAACTAAAGATTTTAAAGGAAAAGCTCTTGAAAATCACTTTTCTCCTCAGTACATGCTCCTTCTGCTTACCACTCTTCTTCATTTACATGCACTCCATTCGATTTCATATTTCATCCCTAGAGTTTCGTAATAGAGTCTCACCACAGGTAGCTTGAGAAGCAATGATCAATATATTACTCAGCAACAATATACATGCATGGAACACCTAATGCCCCGGATCATCAAATTTACTCCTAACCCATCTGGGGCAGGTGAGGCCCACTAGCAAGGGCGGTGGGAAGAACAGCACTATGCATCTCACACAATGTGAGAGAGACTTAAAGCAATGGGGTTTTGACATCTCCCTTCAGAACTATCAGATTGGCATCAACCAATCAAAACCAAAAGCAGGCTTGCCACTTGAGTCTGAAGCAAGCAGGAAAGAGCCAAACACATGCCTTTCCACGATTCCAAGTCAGTCTAGATAGAACCTGTACCTTGATTTCAGACAGTCCACCTAGTGCTTGAGGGCTGTGATAGGAGAAGATTCACCCTTGGGTAAAATCTATAGAAGAAAATAACCATTACACTCTTAGATACTAGAAACAACTGTAGAACTTATAGATGTGGTCTCAGGTTGTCAAAAAAAATGTGAAAGCAGTAGATGAAACTCTAGCCCTTCCCCACATGCACAGTGGCCTCAATTCCTCCCATCTGCCTCCTGTCCTTGAAAGGTGGAATGTAGCTGAAGGGTCAAAGGAAAGAGATGATATTTAGCACTCCCTGGGGTTCCCAGAGGGTACCAGGTGTGGGCCTAGCCTCACAGGCCTCCAGAGGTTACCTGAGCCCAAGACAGAGCACAGAGATTTCCTAAAATCCTTGGAATTAGCTCTCACCTGAGAGGAAGTAACCCTTCCCTGAAGCCTAGAAGAACTAGAACAACTTCTCCATGTTTGAATCAGAACAGACAGACCTCCACAGGCGGTAGATATACCCAGTTGTTTGGGAGCTGACTTCCAAACATGTGGAGCTTTCATTCATGATCGAATGCTACTTAAGAGTTAGAGACTACTTCTAACCAATCGATGGCTTCTGATCCCATACTCCCTGCTCAAGTGAACATGGAGAAACGAAATGTCAGCCTCTTTAAACATGCCAACTGGAAATCAAAGTGAAACGCTGAAGGAGAAGTGACAGCTCAGTGTTTCTAGTATAAATTCCCCGGTGTTCACTCTTAAAAGAATCGTCCCAGTCCTTTCCTGTTTGACATTTCCTTCCTCGCTCAAGCTAAAGTGGGGCCTGTGCATAATCACTGATGAACTAAATGCCCACACGACCACCTCAGGTGACACCACAGTGCTCTGACACAAAAAACAAAATCAATAATCTGCTGCTCTATGTCACATGGAAATCCTGACTGCTGTCAGCAGACAGGAGGAGGCTTGGGGGTTGCAGTAGAACAATTAGAGCCCTTGGAAAAGCAGAGCAGAAAGTAATGAAACCTCCCCAAGTTCATCAGTTACACACACACACACAAACACGCACATGTGCACACATAAAATGAAAAGGCCATGTAGCCAGAGGTCATATTTTTCCAGCCTGCTAAATTAAAGTGACTGAAAAGCTCTGTAATTACATAGAAACAGATGAAATTGTTATCTTAACTGAATTGTAAATGTACTTTAAATGTCATAAGTTTTGATGCAATTTAATATTTTAAATGGACATTGCTCCATATAGTCACTGATTGTATACCAAGCAGGTGGGGACATAAGCCATGTCCATTACCATGACTGAACAAAAGCTCATCCATCTGCCTGAGTAGTACAAAAAGATACTACAGAGAAAGCGAAGAACAAACCCTCTCTGACTGGAGTTACAGAAAGAGCACTGGAAAGGAGCCAAGAGGCCAGAGTTCCAGTCTCGGCTCTGCCACAGTCACAACCTCTCTGGGCCTCAGTTTCCTTGTCTGTGAAACAGAGAAAAATAATCCCTGACATACTCATGTCACAACTTACTGTGAGGATAAAATAAGATCAAATAAGTAAAAATGTCCTGTAAACAGTTAGATACAAATGTAAACAATCATTATAATTTATTCCATTATGTATTTGGGGCAAAATATGAAAACAAATCATTACTTACTGCAGCCCAGAAAAGATCTGAATTAACTTTCCACTAACCAGTTGGTTAAAAAAAAAAAAAAAGTGGATGAATGACACATTCTCAGTGCATTACTATTAACCCCTCAGAGTGCTCAACACTTCTAAAAAAATTAACTCAACATTATGTTACAATGAAGATGGGACAATAGTCTTCATGTACAAAACACAGACATACTTGTCTAGTATGTACCTAGGAGGGGAAAGAGTAAATAAATATACTGCTTTTCATATCTAACTCCTCAGCAGAGAGTGACATAAGCACTGGAGAAAAACAGATCCATTATCTCTCACCTTTCTTGGTCTCTTCCTACACACATTGTATATAAAATAGCAACTAAAGAAGACTATAAGAGCAGTACTAAAGTGGCAAGTTTAAACATTAACTGCATTCCAGATAAAGTACAATTTTCTCAAAACTGTATCAACTTATTTTTCTATTATACATTTTGTGTATCTAGCAGATTTACTAGCAATTTTAGGACTCATATGTATTGTGTGTATGATTAATGTTGTTAAGAAAATCTTTATTTCAGTTTCTAGTCTTTTTAAAGTACTAATAGTTTTTAGTTATCTGTTCATCAAAAAAAAAGGTTTTTTTTCCGTGCTTAATGTGTTTTGCTCAAACTCTCCAAAAATTTTCTTTGGCGTTAATCACAAGAATGGAAAGTTTTAGCTTTGATGGGATATTTTTTGAGGTCTGCATTAGGTTAAACTAGAAGATTACTTCACACTTTGAGCTGTACAGGACTTCCATGGATGGAACTGTATTTCTACAATCATTCTCTCTTGTTATCACAGGTTCCACCAGAATGCTAAGGCAATCCGACACACACACACACACACACACACACACACACACGAATCTCTGAGTTAGTGGGAAGCCATGACAGCAATGCTATCAGAAACAAAGAGGGCTGGAGTTAATGCACTGATAGTGGAGAAACAGGAAATGATTCAAGGAGTATTTAGGAGACCCCCCTTGCTCAATTTTAAATCTTAATGCACCGTTCTATGCACATATAGGAAACAGATAATTCTGTACAGTACATAAGGTTGAGAATTACTGTTAAAATCCTCAAGAAACATTTCTCCAGAGGTCAGGAGAGGACTGGCAACACTGCACAAAGAGAGTGTCTCCTAACAACCTGTGTTCTGCAAACAAAAGAGCTCACTCTCACAACAAACAGATTCCATTTTATATGTGTAGAGAAAGGATTGTTTAGTCCACTTAAAAAGAAAAATACTACCAAAACAGAAAGGAGAACATCATGTCTTAATATAGTCTTCCATCGTTTCAGCCTTGGGCTCACTTGATCTGAAGAATTCCATATATGCTTTGAGAGGTGAAAAGCCTTTGTGAATAATTGAAGACAAAATAATGAAACCCTAGAACATCAGAGGCATAATATAGTTTTGTAGAATTCATCATGTAGCTTTTAAATTCCCAAATACTACATGCTGAATAATTTATTCCTGTGTCAATATGGGGCCAGCAGATGTTCATTCAGAGCCAATATTAACCCTCCTCAAGCTGAAAAAGCAGGAAAACAGGCTCTGTCTGAGATGGAAGGAGGCACTTAGTTTAAGTGAGATTATCTTGGTATTTATGAGAAAATTAAAGCAGCTTTGGAAGTCAAGAAAAAACACACTACTTAGTTGGCAATCTTTTATCAAAGTCTGCTTAGAAAGATAAGGAGCTGAATTTCATGAAAAAACACAAATGGTTGAAACAGGGGGAGCTGATAACACTGCTCTCTCCTTTCAAAAGGGTCCCTGGGGACTTTTCACTGATTCTGTTTTAGTGGCTTATTGATATTTACCTTCCTCTTTGGATCACTGATTCTTGATGCAATTTTGAACTCTCTACTGTGTTTTAGTTTCTGGGTATTCTCCCCTCTATGGCTCACCTCTAATTCTGTTCACTTTTTTTGAAAAGAGAATAAGGCAGAAGAAAATTGAAAAATTAAGCAACAGGGAAGTTTAAAGTTTCACCAATGGGCTATTAAACTTCAAAACTGGAAACCAATGCCTTAGATTTCATTCATTCATTCACTCATTCAACACCTAGTTACTGAGAACCATCTCTGTACAAAGTATTATGCCAGGGCTAAAAAAAGATGAGATGTTTAACCAAATATTCTAAAGATTTATTAAACAGGGGAATATACATGTACATGTCTAGATATCTGCAGAGGCTTCCAGTCAATATTGTGAAAATGGTGTACTAGGCCTCTGCAGAAAGAGACAGCTCCTGATCTGAAAACATACAAGGGGTAGAATATATGAAAATAGTTTTAGGCTACATGTCTGAGCTCATATTCAAGGAAGGGAAATCCCTCAACTGCTAGAAGCAAAGAGGAAATAAAGACAGAATAATGAGCAGGAGGTGAAGCCAATAAGGCTCCCAGGAAAAGTAATAGAATCAGCCACTGCAGGGGTGCCCTGATGCCACCTCAGTGAGAGGTGCCCAGGTTGCAGCTTCACGCATGCTGCTCGGTGGACACGAATTACCTGAATAAAATCAAGAAACACCAAGGTCTATGCATGAAATAGAGACTAGGAAAAAACTCTACCTACCACCCAGAATGGTGATGTAGATGGGACCATCTGCACCACAAGTTAGGCATAATTCAACAGACTAAAAAATTTTAAAACAATTATTTTTAAAATGTTGAAAGAGATAAAGACAGGAAGAGAAATAATAAGGTTTTTTTTTTTTTAAAAAAGGACAGTATAGAAAATGATCGGGCAGATCTGAAAAAGAATCAAATAGAAACTCTAGAAATAAAAGAGGAAGTAGACCTGATTTAGGGGGTGTAGGACCTCAACAGGTGGTCTGAACACTACACAGCTGATAGTTAGAGACAAGGAATATTAACTCAAGGAAAGAACCCAAAATTCAGGATAGACAAGGAGATAAATACAGGAAAAAGAAGTTGAGACAAAGAAGATAGAATAAGAGTTCAAAATACATCTAAGAAGGATCCCAGAAGAGAATAGAGAGAAAAATGAAAGACATAATTGAAAAACAGTATCTAGAACAGACCTTATTTTACAATGAGAAAATCGCAGCCCAAAATTGTCTTCAATCATACACTGTGTTAGAGGAAAAGCTGGCAGCACACAGATCACTAGCTGATCACTCTTTTGTTATCAAACACCTTTCCAAATGGAGAACCCCATTAAAAAAAAAAAATACATCAGCCTGAAATTTCTTTTAGTTATTAAACTATCTGAGTATTTAAGCGTATCATAGTGCTAAAATCCTTGTATGTTACTACAACTGTTTTTCAAAACAACCCTATTATTATTTTCATTTTACAGATAAGAAAACTGAGGCTCAAAGAGGAGTAGCTTGCCCAAAATCATCCAGGTGGTGAATGGCTGACCCAGGATTCAAATAAATGTGTGTCTGATTCCAAAAAGCATACTTTTTTTAAAAATTGAAGTATAGTTGATTTATAATGTTGGTTAGTTTCTGGTATACAGCGAAGTGATTCAGTTGTCTGTGTGTGTGTGTGTGTGTGTGTGTGTGTGTATTCTTATATACATATAAATTATTTTTCATATTCTTTTCCATTATGGTTTATCACAGGATATTGAACATAGCACCCTGTGCTATACAGTAGGACCTTGTTTATCTATTTTATATATATAGTATTTTGTATCTGCTAATCCCAAACTCCTAATTTATCCCTCCCCCACACCCTTTCCCCTTTGGTAACCATACATTTGTTTTCTATGTCTGTGAGTCTGTTTCTGTTTGTATATTTTAGATTCCACATATAAGTGATATCATATGATATTTGTCTTTCTCTGTCTTATAATCTCTAGGTCCATCCATGTTGCTGCAAAGGGCATTATTTCATTCTTTTTTACGGCTAAGTAATATTCCATTGTATATAGATATATCTTCTTTATCCATTCATCTGTTGATGGACATTTAGGTTGCTTCCATGTCTTGGCTACTGTAAATAGTGCTGCTATGAACACTGGGGTGCATATATCCAAAAGGCATACTCTTAATCACCATATAACAATGCTTCTATAGTGATATAGCTTTAAAATAATAAGGCATTCCTAAAATTTACATTCAAAGATCAATTTAATTACATCACGGTCTCACTGTATACTTGGAGTATGATCTTTAAAAAATACAGTCAGCCCTCTATATCCACAGGTTTTGTTATCTACAGATTCAACCAACTACAAGTGGAAAATATATATATTTTTAAATTCCAGAAAGTTCCAAAAGGCAAAATTTGAATTTGTCATGCACTGGCTACTATTTATATAGCATTTCCATTGCATTTAGGATTATAAGTAATCTAGAGATGATTTAAAGTATATGGGAGGATGTGTGTAAGTTATATGCAAATACTATGCCATTTCATATAAAGGACTTGAACATCCTCAGATTTTGGTAATCTGTGAGGGGTCCCAGAACCAATCCCCCCAGATACCAAGGGACAACTGTACTATGAATCAATTTAATATATTGTGTATTGCCTTATATGTTGACAACTATGGGAAGCCTTAAGGATTTTATTTTTTGGAATACTCACAAACTATTTCAATCTGCTATTTTTAACATTTAAATTAATGACTATATGAACAAAAACCTATCCTAGGGCTTCCCTGGTGGCTCAGTTTTTAAGAATCTGCCTGCCAAGGCAGGGCACATGGGTTCAAGCCCTGGTCCGGGAAGATCCCACATGCCGCAGAGCAACTAAGCCCGTGCACCACAACTACTGAGCTTGCACTCCAGAGCCCGCGAGCCACGGCTACTGAGCCTGCGTGCCACAACTACCAAAGCCCACACACCACAACTACTGAAGCCCGTACACCTAGAGCCGGTGCTCCGCAACAAGAGAAGCCATGGCAGTGAGAAGCCCATGCACCGCAACGAAGATTAGCCCCCACTCACTGCAACTAAAGAAAGCCCATGCACAGCAAAGATCCAATGCAGCCAAAACTAAAATAACTTAATTTATTAATTAAAAAAAACAAACCTATCCTAAAATTCATTTGGAAATCTCAAGGAAGCCCAAATAATCAAAACAATTTTGAAAAAGAACAAAGTTCTAAGACCCATACCTGATTTCAAAACTTACTACAAAGCTACAGCAATCAAAACAGTGTCATACTGGCATAAAGACAAACACAGACCAGTGGAATACAATACAAAAGCCCAGAAATAAAGCTTCACATACATGGTCAATTAATTTTCAACAAGGGTGCCAAAATCTAAGAAAAGGACAGTCTTTTCAACAAATTGTGCTGGGAAAACTGGATATCCACATTCAAAAGAATGAAGCTTGATCCTTATCTTATACAATATACAAAAATTAACTCAAACTGGATCAAAGACCTAAACATAAGAGCTAAAAGTATAAAATTCTTTATTGTTTTTTTAAAGTATAAAATTCTTAAAAGAAAACATAAGGGAAGAGATTCACAACACTGGATCTGACAATGCTTTCTTGGATATGACACTAAAAACACAGGCAACAAAAGAAAACAAATAGAGAAATTGGACTTCATCAAAACCAAACACTTGGGCTTCCCTGGTGGCACAGTGGTTGAGAGTCCGCCTGCCGATGCAGGGGACACGGGTTCATGCCCCGGTCCGGGAAGATCCCACATGCCGCGGAGCGGCTGGGCCCGTGAGCCATGGCCGCTGAGCCTGCGCGTCCCGAGCCTGTGCTCCGCAACGGGAGAGGCCACAACAGTGAGAGGCCCGCGTACGGCAAAAAAAAAAAAAAAAAAACCCAAACACTTTTATGTCACAAAGGACACTATCAAGAGAGTGAAAAGACAACCCACAGAATGGGAGAAAGTATTTGCAATTCATAAATCTGATAAGGGATTAATATCCAGAATATATAAAGAACTCCTATAATTCAACTATATATATATATATATATATAGCAACAACAAATATATTTAAAAATATATATTAAAAATGGGCCAAGGACTTGAATAGACATTTCCCCAAAGAAAATATATACGTGACCGACAAGCATGTGGGAAGACGTTCACGTGCTTGTTAATTATTAGGAAAATCAAAACTTCAATGAGATATCACTTCATATCCATTAGGAAGGCTATTATCAAAAAAATGGCAAGAAAATAATAGATGTTGGCAAAGATGTGGAGAAATTGGAACTCTGGTGCATTGCAAGTGGGACTATAAAATGGTGCAGCCACTGTGGAAAGCAGTTTCACAGTTCCTCAAAAAGTTAAATGTAGAATTCCCATATGATCAACCAATTCCACTTCTAAGTATATACCCAAAAAAACTGGAAAGCAAGGACTCAGACAGATACTTGTATGTCAATGTTCATAGCAGCATTATTCACAATATCCAACAGGTAGAAATAACCAAGTGTCCATCGACAGATAAATGCAGAAACAAAACGTGGCACATACATACAATGGAATATTATTCAGTCACATAGAGGAACAAAATTCTGATACATGCTACATCATAGCTGAACCATGAAAATATGCTGAATGAAATAAGCCAGATGCAAAAGAACAAATAATTTATGACTTCATTTATATTATGTACCTGGAATAGGCAAATTCATAAAGACAGAAAATAGCATAGAGGTTACTGGGGACTGGGATAACCTAAGAGGAATGGGGGATTAGTATTTAATGGGTACTAAGTTTCTGTTTGGGGTGATGAAAAGTTCTGGAACTGGAGAGTGGTGCTGTTTGTACAATTGTGAATGTTCTTAATGCCACTGAATTGTATACTTAAAAATGGTTAAAATGATAAATTTTCTGATATGTATATTTTACCACAACAAATAAACAGAAAAATGGCATGTGACTCACAGTATGCCTCCTCCTAATGTTATTGATATATACTAACATATCGTAAACATCTTTAAGAATAAAGAATACTCCTTTACTATCACAAATATGGGTATAAGTACTTTAAAATACTGGATCCCTATATCTCAAAATAATATGCAGTTGAAGAAAATAATAATTATTGCTCATATTTATTGAGCACTTACAATGTGCTAGCCACCATTCTTGCAAGAACTTCATAACAACACATACAATATATCACATTGTATATTATTATTCTGACTTTACAGATAAGAAAAGGGGGAGCCACAGAGGCTAAAATCTATTTGCCATTACACAGAAAAATATTTTAAAAAATAAACTGGAGTTATTTTCTTTACAAAAGTACTTCCCCCTCTTTGGAAAAGGAATTATCACGGAAAGCTTTCTTTTAACAGAAATTCCATCCAACCTAACTAAAAATTCTTAATTAATTTTGCACATAATTTAGGCAACCATCTCTATTGCATCAAGAAAGGTATAGCCACACAACACTTATCTTTTTTTAACCAGTAATTTTCTTCTTATTTAAATTTTCTTTTAAAATATAGGTGTTACTATATTTATCCATGCATATTTTGCCAATAATTTCCTTTAACATCTTTATAGGAGTCTAATTGCTTTACAATGTTGTGTTAGTTTCTGCAGTATAACAAAGTAAATCAGCTATATGTATACATATATCCCCATACCTCCTCTCCCTTGCATCTCCTTCTCACCCTCCCTATCCTACCCCTCTAGGTGGTCACAAAGCACCGAGCTGATCTCCTTGTGCTATGCGGCTGCTTCCCACTAGCTATCTATTCTACATTTGGTAGTGTATATATGTCCATGCCACTCTCTCACTTCATCCCAGTGAGACGAAGAGGGATGAGGAAGGAAACTAATATTTGTCAAGCATCAAATCATGTGCCAATGTACTAAGCATATCTTATCTCATTTAATCCTCTGTGAGGCAGGGATTACTATTCCCATTTCACAGGTAAGGAAACAAAAATATAGTAATCCAGGCTTCCCTGGTGGCGCAGTGGTTGAGAGTCCGCCTGCCGATGCAGGGGACACAGGTTCGTGCCCCGGTCGGGGAGGATCCCACATGCCGCGGAGCGGCCGGGCCCGTGAGCCATGGCCGCTGAGCCTGCGCGTCCGGAAGCCTGTGCTCCGCAACAGGAGAGGCCACAACAGTGAGAGGCCCGGGTAAGGCAAAAAAAAAAAATAGTAATTCAAAATACTCCTATTCACTACTTTCAAATTCTGATAAATATTTTATTCAAGTAGGAGCCAATTATTTCCAGTTCCCTAGGAAGTCAAAGAATAGTGGTCACTGCCAAAAGCTATCCCAGATACCTGAAGGAACCAATATGACAGCTGTCCTTAGCATGCTGCATGACTCAGTATTCAAAAGCCCAACAGATCTCACACCCAAACACAGTGTGCAAGGGCAGAAGATCACCCTCTCGTACTATTGAGTCAAGAAAAACAGATTGTGTGGCCTTCTGCTCCAGCACCAGCCCGACAGTGGAAAAGACAGCCAAATATGGATGACCCTGAGCCACATTAAGGGGGCTCACCCTACCCTCTCCTACTTGGGTATAAAGAATAGAATCTAAGGCACCTGTTGCTTTGGAACATGAAAACTTTTGAACGTCAAAAATGTATAGCAAAAACTATACAATAACTTTTAGTAAATATTTTGGAAATGATTATATTTAACTTTTCCCTCTAGACTAACTTCATCTTATTAACACTTAAATATTCTCAGTTCTCTTTAAAAAACAAACAAAGAACACTTCCCTCTATTTTATCTCCCACCCCAGCTACCACTCTCCTCCCTATTCTTCAAAGCCAGTCTTTCGGACAACTTTGTTTCTGTTTCAATTGCTATGAACACCCTCACCTTTGACTCACTCCTCCATACACTCCTATCTGGCTACTCTCTACTCCACACATACTAAACTGCTCCTGTCAAAGTCACTCTTACCTACACCATGGGGATTGGAAGGTGCCCAGAGAAATCCCTAAGGGCTCTGAAGGGGAGAGTTTGAAAACTACTATACTTGGGTCTGGTTACATATTTTGTACGGCAGCTACATAATTTGTGGCGGCCAATACAAAGTGAAAATGCAGGACCCCTTGTTTAAAAGCAGGAAAAAGAGCTTTCTCCTTCTTTTCCCCCCTGTGGTCTCTCTATATACAAGTGATGATGTTTATTTGCTACTTAATAGTGTACTCCCTAGGGCATGAGGATGTTTGTACGACAACGCAGATTCTCATAGGCACCCAGGCAACACCCACAACTTGGTGTGTAGGGTACACACCAAATCCCACTCCTCCTATGCCCACATCCAAGGCCCTGCCAAGGGTGGAGAGTGGCATCAGTCTCTGCGCAGGGGAGGGGAAGTGGGCAGCTGAGAATTCGTCCCAGGGAAGTGATTAAGAAGTAGGAAAACGCTAGATCGTAGAAGCTCCATACCCCCAGCATAGGTGCCATTGTCCCATCTGACTTCACTCACAAAATACAATTTCAAAGATACAGCTAGGCAGAATGTCAATATGATGACCACACAGCATTAAATTCTAAGCACAGGACCCCCTTCTGAGCATGATATTTTAGGTAACTACAATGACTGCAAACCCTGATCCTGGCTACACCACCTAATAATCATAATAATACCACCTTACATCTGCATAAAACATCATAGTCCACAAATAGTTCCAATTTAATTTTAACCCCACAATAAACCTATAAATAGAAATGGATAAGTATCTCATCTTACAGATGAAAAAGTGACTCAGAAAGGTGAAATGCACTGCCCAAGGCACAGAAGAGCAGGTGTTAAACCTACCTCCTAACTCCAAGTCCAGGATTCTTTCTAGTGTAATGTGCTTCCTAAGCAAAGGGCAGATGGGAAGGGACTAGAACAGCGACCATTTCTGTACATGAGCCACTGGTTTAGTCATCAGGTGGAAAGTATTTCTGCCAAAATTCTGTCAATTCCAGTCAGATTTTTTAAAACTTATCTTTTACTCTCTAGAGTTCAATGGCTTTATATAAATACCTAGTCTAAAAAAAAAAAAAAGTAAAAGCAACAGGTGTAAAGTTAGCTTGAACCCCATCCAATATGCACCTTGAGACCAAGCCACTCTGAGATACAATACACTTTTCACTATAGGAGAGCTGATTCCTTGATTTCATTGGAAGAAAGTTCATCAAAATGCCAGACAGTAACAACAGAGACAATGGGGAGGCACGTACGTAGCTAGGAGATACCAATATCAAGGAGGGAGCTAGTTTCTTCAACCTGACTCTTCCTTACCCACATTCCACATACTTTATATAATTCAATCTTTCCAGATAGTGAAATTGTTGCTAAACTTCCTCACGTTAATGTAAAGGAGAATACTTTATTTTGAGACTGGAACTCTCAATTTCCTAATTCAGTTACTCAAAATTCTCCCCTGAAAACAAGAAGAGAGCATTTTTCTGTGGTTGAACTAATATGCATTTGTTACAACTACTGGCAGTGTCGACCCTTCACACTGGCCGATCACCCAGAAAATATCCAAGGAAAAACAAGTGCAACTGAATGTTAGAACCAAATAGCACAATCTCTCAGATCACTAGAGCAGAATCTCTCTCTAATACACTGGTCACAGGCTGTATTACTAGCTCTTTTTATCCTATCTCTAGGTAGAAAAGCTATAATTTAAACTGACAGCATTACTTGTCATGAAGTCTGTGGGTTTACAATTTCTAAATGTCAGTTTGAACTTCTGACTAGTTCCTTAGAGCACTACTGTTTGTTTCTAAATGAGGCAACTTGTCAGCTCTGCATACATAAATGCAGTTAATCAGCAATTTGCAGTGCAACACAAGAGGGATCAGCTGGTATGCTAATAGTGAGCCCACAAAGCACCTCCAATTAGGAAAGAAAGCCTTGTCCTAAGCCAATAATATCCTCATGTATCACAAAATTCATTCTACTACTCAATAGATGAAACATTTCATGCCAAGGAACTTATTATCTTGAAGTAACTGTCTGCCTCCAGCCTGATGTACACATGTTCCCATGGGCCTATAATGGAGGAGCTGCAGGAAGTAAGGACCACTGTGATTCCTGACCCTCCTCTCACTTGTGGCTTCTTTTCAGTTCCCAGTGGGTTCTTATTCTTGACTCTCTCCTTTTTACTATTCTGCTGTCCCCTTTTCTATGTGGCCTTCACATCTCCTATCTTGAGCTCTCTAAGTAAAATGGGATGGGATCTTACCCGAGAATTACCGTTTCCTCTAACCTTTTAGAAAAACTACTGAACTACATAACAAAATCAATTCCAAAGAGAGGAATAATGATAACTCCAACAATCAGATTATTTCATTAATAAGAACACCCCCCCCCAAAATAAGAACACCCCGCTTCAAGGGTAAAAACACTTCGGCATAATTTTAACTATTAATGGGTTTGAGTCTATGGACTGAATTCTAGAATATGGATTGGAATGACTAAAATTAAATAGTAAGTAAAGGAAATATATCTAAAAGACTTCTTAAAATCTTTCCCATTATCCCTAGTGGCTATCTTAGGTGTTATATCAGGATAATATCAGGGAAAAAAAAGTTTGACTGAAAAAAAAAAAAACAAAAAAAAACAAAAAAAACCCCATAGGGCTTCCCTGGTGGCGCAGTGGTTGAGAGTCCGCCTGCTGATGCAGGGGACACGGGTTCCTGCCCCGGTCCAGGAGGATCCCACATGCCGCACAGCGGCTGGGCCTGTGAGCCACGGCCGCTGAGCCTGCGCGTCCGGAGCCTGTGCTGTGCAACGGGAGAGGCCACAACAGTGAGAAGCCCGCGTACCGCAAAAAAAAAAAAAAAAAAAAAAAAAGTTTGACTGTAGTCATGTACCTCACCCATTTAAACAACCTTTGTGGACTTCCCTGGTGGCGTAATGGTTAAGAATCTGCCTGCCGGTGCGGGCGACATGGGTTCGAGCCCTGGTCCGGGAAGATCCCACATGCCCTGCGGAGCAGCTAAGCTTGTGCGCCACAACTACTGTAGCCCGCAAGCCTAGAGCCCGCGAGCCACAAGAGAAGCCACCACCATGAGAAGCCCATGCGCCGCAACCAAGAGTAGCCCCCGCTCGCCACAACGCCCGCGTGCAGCAACGACGACCCAATGCAGCCAAAAAATAAATAAGAATTAAAAATAAATTTAAAAAATTTTTTAAATAAAATAAACAACTTTTGTGTAGCTCTCAAATCAGATTTTGAATTGATCAGGCAAATCTGGTCTAATGACTGGGTGTAGTAAAAGAGCTACCCAGCAAAAATCCAATAATCCATTTTACCTCATATGAGACACATTTTATTGGAGTTAGAGAATAAGTGCTTCTGCATATGCTACAGTTTTTCGTAGTGGCTAAGACTTTTGGGAGGGAAATCCTTTCTGGACCCGGCGGCATTCACCTGCCTGTCAAGTAACAGGTATGGGCAGATCCCAAGAAACAGAACCTGGTTCATGGTAGGCCCATATGCCACCTGCCAACTGTCAAGCAGATGCATGTTGGTAATCAGAGAAGCTCTGTTTATGGATATGGATAGGCTAGCCTACTGGGCACCATTCAGCACAGAGGGAAATTCTGAGACACTGGAGTGCCCTCTTACTAATGTTAGGCTTCAATGTCTCTTTATGAAATCATTTAGCCTGGGGGTATGAGACTGACAAGGCCAGGGAAAAGAGCTCTGATCTGCGTGTGCTCAGGCTGCCCCTATTCCGAGCAATACATAGAATATTATATGGTATACCTTGAGATCATCTACTTTAAACCCTCTCTCCCTCCATTTACAGAAATGAAAAGTAAGGCCCAGAAGTCATTTGCCCAAGATGACACAGAGATAACAGAGTAAGGTCTGATTCTAAAACATCTGATGCCTAGACCAAAACTTTTCTCTTCTTCCCTCCCTTCTTCTCCTCCTCCTCCCTCTCTCACTCTCTTTTCCTCTCTTCCTCCTTCCTCTCCCTATTATCATCATCTTGAAGCAGCCAATATCTTCAAACCAAATCTTAACCAGAAGTCCAATATACAAAACAGATTTAAAAGGGCCTGCTTAGATGCAGACAGAGAAGGGAGACTGAGTGTATGTGCTAGAATCCTACTTGATTAAATGAGCCTGCAGCCTCCTCTGGGATCCTGGGAAGAACCCTGTGAATAAAGTGTCTGAGATCAGGAAAACTTCTTCCTTAGTAACTTGCAATAAAGCTAGTTTCAAACACTAAATAGGATTGTGTTATTTTTACATAAAATTAATATATTCTGAAACATTGGTAAAATATACATTGGAGTGGCAGTTATTTTCTTGTGTTTGGGTTTTGTTTTTTTTTAAGACATCGATATTAAATCTGAAACTGAGAAACATTAATTTTCTTTCAATACCATCAGCACACACGAACAACCATCTGATGTGATAGATTTATTTAGGTGATATTTAAAATTAGGAAATAAGGACATGAGATGATTGATAGTAATGAAATATAAGTGTCATTCCTAAAAGCTACCAGGAAAAAGGCACATGAACCTGACAACACAGAAGCAAGCTTTGGGAAACTTCAGCATAAGACATACATGAGTTTACCACGTGCAAACACAAGACATCCATCTTATTCCCTTGGGTGACTCTTTTCATTAGTGCTAATGGGCTCAGGGCCTCTGTTTAGAGGCTGTTTCTACAGATGCTAGAACACAAATCTTGTTCTCTCTGGTGAAGTCCATTCTCATAAAGAAAAAAATGAAATCTATGTGTTGAAATTGACATATGTACACATGCATATTTGTCTGTGTATTACTTCTGATCACTTTTCTCTTTAACTTGAATTTATTAGTCATTAGAAATCCTGCCAAACATTACTGAGTAATATAATGTAAAATTAGTACCAAAATCAGATCCCACGGACATTTTTAATTAAATCCCTTTCATCAGGATTAAGAATTTTAAAAAACTGTGTAAAAAGTAGTAGTATTGAAAGTCATTCACCACAAGCGACTTAAAAGCAATAATACAAAACACGGCACATATCAATCATGTTTATTAAACACCAATTTGCACATGGCTAAGTGCTAAATAATATATAAAACTGAACCCAAAAGGAAAGGCATGTGCCCCAAATCAAGCAGTTACCGATTCAACAACTTCTTTCCTCTTCCTTTATGTATATATATGTGGAAAATACCATTCTCAACATACCTTTCCTGATTTTTATCTTCTGTTATTTTCTTCTGTCACTTACTAACTGCATTTAACTGTATAAAGAAACTATGCCAAATTTCAACCAAGAAGTCTGTTGATAAAGAAAGCCATGGAAAAATATGCAGCTCTAAGATTTCCTAGAGCCCACTTGACATTCTGCCCACAAAGGCAAATGAAATCTAAACACCATGTATTCTCTTCTCAATGAATTTTTCTCTTAAAATATTCACTCCTGGGCTTCCCTGGTGGCGCAGTGGCTGAGAGTCCGCCTGCCCATGCAGGGGACGCGGGTTCGTGCCCCGGTCCGGGAGGATCCCGCATGCTGCGGAGCGGCTGGGTCCGTGAGCGGGCTTCCCTGGTGGCGCAGTGGCTGAGAGTCCGCCTGCCCATGCAGGGGACGCGGGTTCGTGCCCCGGTCCGGGAGGATCCCGCATGCCGCGGAGCGGCTGGGTCCGTGAGCCATGGCCGCTGAGCCTGCGCGTCCGGAGCCTGTGCTCCGCAATCGGAGAGGCCACAACAGTGAGAGGCCCGCTCCTAATTTCCTCTCTCCTCTCTCAATCACCCATTCTTTTAACATTTTCTTACTTAGTGAGTTCTACCCACTGGGATACAAAGATGAATTAGTCATGATCCTGGTCCCTGTCTTCTTAGGAGCTCACAGTCTGTTAGGAAAGACAGAAATGCATGCAGACAATCACAATAGAAAGTAATAACTGCTCAATAGAGGTCTATCTACATTGCTTTGGTGATACAAAGATGGGAGCAGTTTAAGAGGTTTCTCAGAGGTGGCATTTGTATGGATTTAACAAAGGAGTTGATACTTCACTAGGGAAAGGATAACTCAGGCAGAGGGAAGACCTTGTGAAAAAGCACAGAGACCAGAAAGCCAATGACACAGTCAAGGAGCAATTTCACACAGTAAAACAGGGATAGATGGGAAGACACCAGTTATGGCAGGAGATGAACAAGCATAAACTGGGCATGATTATTAAAAGTCTCGTTTATTTTCCAAAGAGTTTTGTACTTTATCTGTTCTTTTGTTTTCATAGTGCTAAACAACACAGCAGAAAAGCAGAAGGGAACAATCTACTGGTTTTAGACAAACGCACAAAAGCAACGCAGTAGAGAAAAGAGAGTGCTAGAACAACTGTATATACATGTGCAAAAAAAAAAAAAGAATGTGGATCCATACCTCACACTATATACAACAATCAATTAAAAATCAACCATAGGGGCTTCCCTGGTGGCGCTGTGCTTGAGAATCTGCCTGCTAATGCAGGGAACACGGGTTCGAGCCCTGGTCTGGGAGGATCCCACATGCTGCAGAGCAACTAGGCCCGTGAGCCACAACTACTGACCCTGCACGTCTGGAGCTTGTGCTCCGCAACAAAAGAGGCCGCGATAGTGAGAGGCCAGCACACCGCAATGATGAGTGGCCCCCGCTTGCCACAACTAGAGAAAGCCCTCGCACAGAAACGAAGACCCAACACGGCAAAAATAAATAAATTAATTAATAAACTCCTACCCCCAACATCTTAAAAAAAAAAAAAACAAAACAAAACAACCATAGCCCAAAATATAACATCTAAAACTAAAAAGCATCTAGAAGAAAACATAGGAGAAATCTTTATGACTTGGGTACTCCCAAAGATTTCTTATATATGACACCAAAAGCACAATCTATAAAATAAAAAAATTTAAAAATGCATTTCAGGGCTTCCCTGGTGGCGCAGTAGTTAAGAATCCACCTGCCAATGCAGGAGACACGGGTTCGAGGCCTGGTCCAGGAAGATCCCACATGCTGTGGAGCAACTAAGTAAGCCTGGGTGCCACAACTACTGAGCCTGCAAGCCACAACTGCTGAGCCTGCGTGCCTAGAGCCCGTGCTCCACAAGAGAAGCCACCACAATGAGAAGCCTGCGCACTGCAATGAAGAGTAGCCCCCACTTACCACAACTAGAGAAAGCCCGTGTGCAGCAACGAAGACCCAAGGCAACCAAAAATAAAAAATAAAATTTAAAAAATAAAAAAGTGCATTTCATCAAAATTTAAAACTGCTGCTCCTCAAAAGACAATTAGGAGAATAAAAAGATAAGCCAGAGACTGAGAGAAAATCTTTGCAAAGCATATATGTGATAAAGGACTTATGTTCAGGGCAAGAAGAGCTCTCAAAATTCAACAATAAGACAAACAACCCAATGGGAAAAAAATGCTAAAAGATTTAGACACCTGACCAAAGAAGATATATGAATGGCAAATAAGCACATGAAAAGATGTTCAACATCATTAGTCATTACAGAAATTCAAATTAAAACCATAATGAGATACCACTACCCACCTATTAAAATGACTAAATTAAAAAGATTGACCATACATACCAAGTATTGGCAAGAATGTGGAGAAACTAGAATTCTCGTAAACTGACAGTGGGAATGTAAAATGATACAACTATTTTTTAAAACAGTTTGGCAGTTTCTTAAAAAGTTAAACATACACCTACCATATGATTCAGCCACTCCACTACTAGATATTTACCCAAGAGGAAATAAAATATATATCCACACAAAGATTTATATACAAATTCTTATAGCAATCTTATGTATAACAGCCAGAAACTGGAAACAATCCAAATTCACATTAACATGTGAATAAATAGATACATTGTGGTATATCCATATAATGGAATACCACTCCACAATAAAAAGCAATGAACTACTGATATAGCAACAACGTGGATAAAATTCAAAATAATTATGAATACTTATGCTGAGTGACAGAAGCTAGGCACAAAAGAGTACACATTATATGACTGCATTTATATAAAAATCTAGAAAATGAAAAGTAATTTATAGAAAGGATACTGGTTGTTGCCTGGGGAAGGCATTGCTAGGAGGAACTACAAGGGCACACAGAAGGAAACTTTCAGGCATGGTGAATATGTTCACTATCTTGATTGTGATGATGGTTTCATGGACATATACACATGTCAAACCTATCAAATTGTACACTTTATATATGTGTAGTTTATTGAATGTCAATATCTCAGTAAAACTGTTTTTAAAAAGTACTGAGTATATTCAATCATTAACAATCATTTCATTTCTACCCTGCTTTCATACTTTCTTTGCAAGAGAACTGAATATGTGAGACAGTACAACAAAGGCACTATCTAAGGTTTGCATTTTCTGGTAGTTTTCCATATTTGTGACAAAGTTACATATGATAAAGTGAATAAAGTAGACAAGGATAGAATACACAAGTTGGTAGAGACCAAACTTTTTAGGCACCTCCATAAGAAATCTGGTATCTATAAAGTAGCTGTTTTTCCTTATTTTGTTTCCCTTAAACTACCCAAACAATTTATTTAGTTCCTTATTTTTCCCATGACTGCAAAAAATTAGTGATACACAGTAGTCTTATTTTTTAATTTTTTGACTATAATGAAAAACTACAAAGAATGTTTCCAACCCGGCATGGTAATAGGAGGCTTCGATATTACTGTGAAATCACATTTGAATGTGTATACTAAAACATGTAAATCCTCTGTCTAGTAAGATGAGTGTTTAAACTGATAAAACAGTGGGTGGTACTGAAAGAACGTGCAAAAACATTTTAAAAAATGGGAAGACAAACATTTTTAAAATCTATTTCAAGAGTTTATAAAAATATACCAACAAAATAAATACCCTTCAATACTTTGGCTTTCTCCTCTACGTGCCCTGAAAAAAAAAAGTTCTAAAAAAGATAACTATTAAACAATTCTAGACGGGAAAGAAATCCAGCAGTCCAGAATGAGGTCATATCCTGGCTAAGGTACATACACTTCAAGTTACTTTCTCAAACTACAATAGTATGGCAAGCCAATGTACTTTAGATCTGAATCAAGGACTTAAAAGGATGTCTGGCTTTTCAAAGAGTCACTAGATAGAGTATCCACTGCTTTTTGTCTGTCTTAAACCACTTTTGAGACAAACAAAAACAAAAAACATCAGCTCTTTTCTTAAAAGTTTAGATATGAAAAGCTAATAATAGAGTAGTACTATACTCTAAAGAGTGTGATGATCAGGGACTAGAAATGAACCAAGGTGACTGGCAAGATATCTGGCCCCATTACTAGGGCCGGGGTATTAGTTCTCAGGGGCAGCTTTCTCTGAGTGGACAGTGCAAGAGAGACTCACCAGGCTAGGGAACTCTCATATTGTGAACACAGAAGGGCTACATATAAGGGCAGCAGACTGAAGCTCTTGCTTATAAATGTATTAAACAGCTGTTGGATTTTGTTGTTCTTGTTTTGTTTTTACCACAAAACTGTCTCATTCGAGGGATAAGGTCTCACAGCACCGTATGGGACCCTGAGGGGCCACAAATAAAACTGGGCTTGTAAACCTCTAGAAAGATAGGTTATAGGAAGATCCAAGTTGTATCATGAAGGTATGTCAACTACAGAAATATTTGAAAAAGGTTATCCACTGTGTGATCAGTTGTAACAAGTACTATAATTAGATTAGCAACAAATCACTCAAAAGGTTGAATACTAAAACAGAAAGAATCCTTTCTTCATACAGTCCATATACAGGCTCTTCAAAGATTCATGCTTGGGCTTCCCTGGTGGCGCAGTGGTTGAGAGTCCGCCGGCCGATGCAGGGGACACGGGTTTGTGCCCTGGTCCGGGAAGATCCCACATGCCGCAGAGCGGCTGGGCCCGTGAGCCATGGCCGCGGAGCCTGTGCTCCGCAATGGGAGAGGCCACAACAGTGAGAGGCCCGCGTACCACAAAAAAAAAAAAAAAAAAAAAAAAAAAAAAAAAAAATTCATGCTTAATTTAAAGTATCTTTCATCAGCTTAAAAAAAAAATGTCAACCTGACCAACTAGCACATATCCTTTTCTTGAGTGTAATAAAGATTTGCTGAAATAAACAAAATCTACAGAACAAGGTGATTTTGGCTTTTAGGATTTATATAGAACTCCCTCTTCTTAAAGTATTTATAAGGCATAGTGAAAATTATTATTTGTAAAAAGTTTAAAGGATAGATGCTAAAATATATATATACCTAAGATTAACAGGAATATACAGTAGGCATGAGAAGAAATCATAGATGTGCTTCATTTTACATTAAACCTCGCTTCTATCTGTAAATCAAAATGTATCCTTTCTGTGCTGATTATTCTGTTTGTCTCCCACCCCCCACCCCCCACTTAACCACACCTGCCCTTGTCTGGTCCCTCTGCACCAGGAGGCCAACCTCTATGGAAAACTATGGCTCCCTCTCCCCTTGGCTTCGGGTTGGGCTCAGCCAATGGGAGGCACTGGCAAGAAATCAGAATGCAAGAGAAGAGAGGTATCAGAGTATTTATTCCTGATCCCTCTCCCAAGACCCCTCAGCTTTCTCACTCTGCCTCAGTGCAGTTGTTTTCAGTGGCTTCATCCCTCTGCAGCTGCAGCTTCTACCTCATAGCTCTTTTTCAACAATAGCAGCTCTCATCAGGCTTTAATAACACTGTTCCTTCCTTTTCTACTTCTGGACTAGGGGAGGTGGTGACAGCTTCCCAGGGATGCTAATCCCAGATACCTCACTATCATTTTCCAGTTTCCTTAACCCTCCCCAAACCTATGTAAATAGTGTCCTCATTAAATTCTCTTCAGTGAACCCCTGACTTTCTACATACTGCATGTCTTTAAAGCAAGACAGTCCCTGTTTTGAGGGATAAATGAACATTTTACATAAAGACTATGCTACATCTTGGCCAGTCTTATATTCCCCACCTATATGAACCTTCATTGTGATACAAGTGACTGCACACACCAATCTGCATTATCACATTTACAATTATCTATTTATCCTGGGAAAAAATCAAATATCTTATCTCAGAAAATAATCATCTATGGTTTCTTGGTAATTAAATAATTTAATAGAAAACATATCATCTGTGAAACTTTAAGATGTTGAATCCGAGGAATATTCAAACTAGTGCTAGTATTATGAGTGCTGCATCTAATAAGTAAACAGACTGTTTATAGAAGAAAAGCTCAGATACAAAAGGAACTCAGCTTTTCAGGGCCCTACTCATTCTACTTTACATCATCATTTCTTCTCCACCAAAACCAAAAGAAAATATAATGGGTGTTTCCAAAATCCATGGTATCTTCTAAGATAGTTATTAATTCTACTTCTGTCCAGTGACAATAAGTACAGAGTATCCAAAGCACTGAAAAGTAAAAGGCACTCAGCTGGGCTTTTTTGGCTTTAGATTAACTAGTGTTAAATTTTATATCTGTATATTGATAGCTCCAGGTACCTCCAAAATAGAAACTATACCCAATATGTTAGCCCAGGCAAACCTACTGTTTGTAGGTTTCCGTTGTAATTAGATAATATGTTCTAAAATAAATAAAAATGATTTTTGGCTTACATTACCCTTTACCTACATTAGTAGAGATAATTGAGAGATGAATGCAATATATTGATTAATCTTCAAATTAAACCCAGAACATATCAAGTCTAGCCCCATTCTACAGAAAAAGAAATTTATATTATGATGTGGAAGTGATCCAATCAAGAATTTAAACAAACTACCAGCCAATATTTGAAATGTTCTTTACCTAATGATTTTAAAAATCACAGAATGTAACAGCTAAAAGGAGGCTTGGAGACCATCAGTTAAACTCTTATTTTACAGATGAGGAACTTAATGCCCAAGGTTTAAGTAACTAGTTCAAAATTACTAGCTAGTTGGTCTGAACTCTATCAGGACTTGGACTTGGGGGCAAGAAGATATATGGCTATAAGAAGTATCACTCCTTGAAGGGGAGTGCTTAAATTAGGGGGAGAAATTCTGCTTATCAGCTAAGATTGCTGGATTCTGAATTACCAGTGTAAGCTTTCTGTAATGATCAAGCCAGCTTGGGGAATTTATGTGCTTTTCTAATACTTTTAAGGGAACCATGATCACCCGTAGAAGGATGTCTCAGAGTCCAGAGTCTTGATGCTGAATAAAAATTCAGACTCCCCATGCACCCTTGGCATCATTCCTTATCTCTGAGAACAGGGAGAAAGGTTTGGCTTAGACTCAAAGTGGGAAACACATCATCAACATCATTAAATACTGGTCAACATTTTTCACTGAGAATCTCTGTTCCCTAAATTATAACTCTCTGAGTAGTGTGTGTGCCTGTGTGTGTGTATGTGACAGAGAGAGAAATAGAAAGAGACTGAGAGAAATGGTAGGTTAAAAGAGAAGATAAGCAGAGAAGCAGGTTGTCACAGAGAGGAGACAAAAAAGGGGAAGGCAGTGGAGAAAGCAGAGAGAGGCAGAGAAAGAGAGAGAAAGGCAGAGATACACAGAGAAGGTAAAACAGAAACAGTGAGAAACAGAAGCAGAGAGAGAAAGAGACAGAGACGCAGAGACATGCAGATCAAGAAAGACAGAGAAAAGGAGGAGAGTAAGATAGTGAAGCCACACTATAAACCCTTGTTAGACAATGCTGTCCTTGGCCCAGAAGCTTTAGCACCGCCTGAGAACTCAGGTCTTGTCCCAGGATCCACTAAATCAGAATCTGCATTTTTAAGACTATCCCAGGTAATTCAGGCACTACGACAGTTAACTCTATTTACTCAAGGTCATTTTAACTGTCTCCCTGTAAGAATACTAAAGTATCGGCAAAAACCATGAAATAAATGTTAAAGGTGCTTTTTGTTTTGTTTTGTTTTGTTTCTGAAAGCAAACATGAAGGAACACAGACATTTTTCAAAATAAGGACTAATTTTCAAAAGAAACACTTGGAAATGTCCATCATTTGAAACATCCTGCCTCCTTTCTTTGTTTTAAATTCCATGTAGGTTATTTTGAGCTTATTGCTTTGATCAGATTTAGCTGTAAGTAATTATATTTAGTCATAGACATTTGATCTATAAATGGAATCTACTAAAGGAATTATCATAACTTCCATGAAATTGGCAAATAGCAGCTCCATTTGATGTGATTCTGAAAAGAAAATGCAATAAATTTACCTACATAGAAGATATTTGCCTTCAAAATCAAAATCTTTCAAGAGTACAGTTACACATCTACGTTTTGGTTTTTTTAGAATTTATTTTATTTTAAATTTTTATTTATTTTTTGGCTGCATCGGATCTTAGTTGAGGCATGTGGGATCCCTCATTGTGGCGCATGGGCTCTTTGTTGGGGCGAGGGCTTCTCTCTAGTTGTGGTGTGCCAGTTTTCTCTTCTCTAGTTGTGGTGTGCGGGTTCCAGGGCGCATGGGCTCTGTAGTTGAGGCGCACGAGCTCAGTAGTTGTGGCATGCGGGCTTAACTGCCCCGTGGCATGTGGGATCTTAGTTCCCTGACCAGGGATCGAACCCGAGTCCCCTGCATTGGAAGGCGGATTCTTTGCCACTGGGCCACCAGAGAAGTCCCACACATCTACGTTTTAAAGAAAGAATTACCATTTAACAGTGTCACAAATATGGATTAATTACTCAATAGTCACTCTCATATTGAGAAAGTAATGGGGAAAAAAATTATGTTTTTCTTTTCATAGATATCATGCAAATAATATCTACAGATTGAATGCTGTCACTAAGCAAAATAAAGAGTAAGACTCCTCAGGATCCTTGTCCTGAAAGAATATAAACTCCATTGTTGATGAGACAGTATGTAAATCTAGACAGAAGTAAAATGCTTCACTAGGAAGCGACATGAATAGTGCAAAAAATACTTAAACAGTCATTCTCCCATCACTGATATAGTCGTGGTTCTGTAATTTACTAGATGTTTGGCCTTAAGTTCACTGCTTACCTTCTCTGAGTCTCAGGTTCTTCCTTGGAAAACAGAGACAAAGATTCAAGCATCAGATAAGATAATGTACGTGAATACATTCCATTAACTATAAGGTGATATACAAATATTATTAAGTAAGTTGTATATTAAAAAGAGTAGAGGGCTTGCCTGGTGGCGCAGTGGTTGAGAGTCCACCTGCCGATGCAGGGGACGCGGGTTCGTGCTCCGGTCCGGGAAGATCCCACATGCCACGGAGCGGCTGGGCCGCTGAGCCTGCGTGTCGGGAGCCTGTGCTCCACAACGGGAGAGGCCACAACAGTGAGAGGCGGGAGAGGCCACAACAGTGAGAGGCCCGCGTACCGCAAAAAAAAAAAAAAAAAAGAGTAGGCCACTAAAAATAAATCATGGCCTAGAAAGTTGGAGTTAGGTGGGTTTTTTTCAGTTTTAGACCTCTGGTGTGAACTTTACTACTAGTAAAGTTTACAGTCACCATTTATTAAGTCCTAACTCTGTGTCAGGCACTGTGCTAAAGGGCTTTATATACATTAACTTATTTAATCCTTCCAACACCATATGATATATGTGATATTGCCCCATTTTACAAATGAGGCAACTGAGGACTAGGCATGCAGAATAACTTTGCTGCAGATTAGTAAAAAGGGAAGCAAGGATTTCAATTCAAGTCTGATGCTATAGACTATGCTCCTAATCACTATACTATTCTGACTTTGAAAAAAAAAATGGTTTCAGAGAAAGTTACTACTTCCTATAATGATTAGAGTATTAAGAATGATATTTTAGGCCTGGTAAAAATAAATAAATACAGGAGGGAACAGGAGGGGAGGGCAGGGGAAGAGGAGGGAGAAAACCACTTTTACTATAGCTCTCGCTTTCTTTTTTTTTCTTTAACATTATTTATTTATTTATTTATTTTTGGCCACGTTGCACCTTCGTTGCTGCGCGCAGGCTTTCTCTAGCTGCAGCGAGAAGGGGCTACTCTTCGTTGCAGCGCGTGGGCTTCTCATTGCAGTGGCTTCTCCTGCTGTGGAGCACGGGCTCTAGGCACACAGGCTTCAGTAGTTGTGGCTCACAGGCTCTAGAGTGCAGGCTCAGTAGTTGTGGCTCACAGGCTTAGTTGCTCTGCAGCATGTGGGATCTTCGGGGACCAGGGCTCAAACCCGTGTCCCCTGCATTTGCAGGCAGATTCTTTTTTTTTGTTTTGTTTTTTTAACATCTTTATTTGAGTATAATTGCTTCACAATCGTGTGTTAGTTTCTGCTTCATAACAAAGTAAATCAGCTATACATATATCCCCATATGTCCTCCCTCTTGCGCCTTCCTCCCACCCTCCCTACCCCACCCCTCTAGGTGGTCACAAAGCACCGAGCTGATCTCTCTGTGCTATGCGGCTGCTTCTCACTAGTTATCTATTTTACATTTGGTAGTACATGTAAGTCCATGCCACTATCTCACTTAGTCCCAGCTTACCCTTCTCCCTCCCCGTATCCTCAAGTCCATTCTCTACATCTGTGTCTTTATTCCTGTCCTGTCCCTAGGTTCTTCAGAACCTTTTTTTTTTAGATTCCATATGTATGTGTTAGCATACGGTATTTGTTTTTCTCTTTCTGACTTACTTCACTCTGCATGACAGACTCTAGGTCCATCCACCTCACTATAAATAACTCAATTTCGTTTCTTTTTATGGCTGAGTAATATTCCATTGTATATATGTGCCACATCTTCTTTATCCATTCATCTGTCGATGGACACTTAGGTTGCTTCCATGTCCTGGCTACTATAAATAGATCTGCGATGAACATTGTGGTACATGACTCTTTTTGAATTATGGTTTTCTCAGGATATATGCGCAGTAATGGGATTGCTGGGTAGTATGGTAGTGGCAGGTGGATTCTTAACCACTGTGCCACCAGGGAAGTCCCAGCTCTTGCTTTTTAATACTCTGACTTGTATGTCAGAGAAAGTGAGTCAGAATAAAAAGGACTGGCTCGCGATCTTAGTTTCCCTGACTAGCACAAGCCATTCTCTCCCTTTTTTGGTGCCAATAATAACAACAACTAACATTTACTGAGCATTTATTATGTGCCAGGAACTGTTCTAAGAGCTTTATGTGTATTATCTATTCAATTCTCACAAATCCATAAATATTATCTACATTTTATAGATGAGTAAACTAGAACATAAGGAGATGGAATAACTTGGCTCAAATTCTGCCTCCAGGTAAGATGGAGTAACAGGGACAAGACTTATTTATCTAATTACTTAAACTGGGGAGAAATATACAAGAAATAACAGTTTTCAGACATTGGGCAAGAGGCAGCAAAGGACAATGATACCTGAAAAAGGTCTAAAATCGAGGTAAACCCTATGAGTGCCCAAGCTCACTCACTGCATGGAGAGTTTTAAGCTGCAGCTCTGGGAAGGGGAACCCAAAAAAAGCACCTTAGTTCAGACGACAGAGTGGGAAGCTCAAGGAGGCTATGATGGGTAGAATTCACAGGGCAGAATATTGGAGAGGAGAGAGCTACACAAAGAGAAAAGAGGGGCCCCCCACCCCAAGCCTTCACCTGAGAACTGGGTAGTGCAGCTATGTGAGAAAACTATCCAAGGCTGGGGGAAGAATCACCAGAAAAGAAGCAGGTGGAACACTCTTAGAACTTACACAGGGCCAGGAATAGCATTCTCATGAGCCAGTGTGAAAAAGCCTCACAATACACAGGACATGAAGTATTCTAAAGGGCACTGCCTCAATAGTGGGGCAAAATTTGCCTAGATAAGGCTGCTCTGTCCCACCTAAAAAATGTTAAAAGAGAGCCTCAGAAAGATCAAACCATTTCCAAAATAATTTGATAGCAACAAAGCTCCAAAACAAAGTTCAAAAATATTCTGTAGGGCTTCCCTGGTGGCGCAGTGGTTGAGAGTCCGCCTGCTGATGCAGGGG
>NC_041232.1:5882713-5899497 GCF_002837175.3 Physeter macrocephalus | reverse complement strand
ACACACACACACACACACACACACACACACACACACACACACACACTCCAAAATTAACCCAACAAATGTGGGGATCTAGGTTCATAAGAAATGTAGGAGGAGCCAAGAGAAAGGAAGAGGCTTTTAGGATTGGTTTGCGTAATCCTGTGTGCTGTATGAAATCCAATCACTTATAATCAATCCCTTAGGCTAAAGAATAATAATTTATTGGTTAAATTTCCATAAGAAGACATATGTTTTCCCCCTACTCTTCCTGTCCATGAGATCCACGTATCAATTCTCAACCTTCTTACCCATTTCAATCTGGAGAGGCAATTTTATGGAGTAGAAACAGCATGAAACTGAAACTAGTATTTATTGATCAGCTACTCTGTACCAGGTACTGTTCTAAATACTTTACACATGGATTATCTGATAATCCATTTAATCCTCACAACAAGCCTGAGAAAAATGTACTATTATCCCCATTTTTACAGATGAGTGCTCCAGCCCTGGCTTTTCTACTATGTCACTGGGAAAGTTTACCTTGAATCACAACTTCTCTGGGCCCTCAAAGATCAACACCTGTTAAATGTCGCTGCTAGCATTTGTTTCATGCCTGCCTTACCTCTCCTACTCTGAATTCCTACAAGGTGGGACAGTATTCACCTTGGTATTAGGCATATATGTGCACAAGATTTGCAGTTGCTGAAAGAAAGAATGTTAGGTGAGAAGACTGAACTAACTAGAAAAGTGAACCACTAGAGTTTCCTACAGCTCTGCCATCACATTCTTCAAAGAAAAAGCATCAGAGGAAGGAATAGACTAGGGATGAGGAATTTGGGATCTGGTCCCAACTCCACCACTGATTGGCTATGTGGTCTTAGGCAACTCACAAACCTCTCTCTATCTAAGATTCCAAACCAATGCAATAGAAACTATAATATTTGACCTTTCTGATTCAGCATATTACTATGAGGAATGAATGAGCCTACCTTAGAGGCTTATTGTAAACCTAAAAGAGATAAAATATGTAAAGCTCCTGGTACAAGATCAGTGCCCAATGATATCAGTTCCCTCCCTTCCAACACAAGGATTCAAGGATGGAGCTGCCTTATTAGTAGATGGTGCCTTCCTGTCTGCTGCATTTTAGTAACCTGGCATTTTCACTCTGATGATATTTTTTTGTGGTATTCTACAAATGTTGGTATAGAGTGTGATTCATCATGTAAACTAAAATCATTGCTTGCAAGTAAATGCAAACTGCAAATTACAGAGAGAACAGAGGTTTAAAAATGTACTTAAAAATAATAAAAACTCAAGTGAAGTCACTTAATCCAATATTTTATTGGAAATTGGACCACCTCCAATTCTCTTAAGGGTACCACAGTTTGGTAACAGATGTTAATACTGTTCTTCTGCCAAAGAAAACTGCAAGATTTAGGGACTATTTTTTCCTTTAAAAAATTATATTTATATTTCAAAACATATACCTCTCTGATACCTTAACAGATTAGATTAAAAACTAAGTATCCCTTCGATCTCCATGCTACTCTAAGATATATATGATGTGTACTGGCAAGAGGCACTGGAAGAGAAAGGGTCTATTTGTTATTTGGCTAAAGAATAAAATGGACACCAGTAGATAGCCAGCCTGACATTCAGATTTACAGCCAAAAGGTAAGCATTGTAGAAGCAGCCCAGACCCAAGAAGAACTTAATTATTCTATTGTAACTAGCAACATGAGCCTTATTAAGGGATGGGCACAGTAGTCATGAAGCAACGTGATTGCTGGTACGATCCAAACTATCAAAAGGAATAAAGTAAACCATCATCCAAACCAACCAAATGTCAGATTAAAGTAAATTCTCTGCAATTTCCCTCAAGATACAAATATGAATATCCTAATCCACAGTATCAGAGTAGCAATTATGACAACTACACCAAGGCACTTTATTACTCTCTACTAGACTTGGCAAGAGCTCTGAGCTGCTTTCATCATCAGTTGAGCATTCCCTGAACCCCAAGGCTGTTTCTGACAAAAATGATGTGCAGCAAATGATATTCACCTTATGTCATCTTCAAAGTATAGATAACAGAGTAGATTTGATTCTTTGACAGGATTATCTATGGACCTGACCTTTGGTAACTGTTCCTAAGTTCATCAGCTATCCAACACAAGTAAATGAGCAAATGAACAGGAGAGCTAGAATAAATGACGTTAGACCAAACCCATATCACTGTGCAAATACCTCCAACTTAAAGTCTTAATTCCTTAATCAAAGTAATATGAGAATTAAATGACACCAAATAGATATACAAGTGGCTACAGCAAATGGCTACATTAATATCAGATAAAGCAGACTTCAAAACAAAGAGATAAAGAGTACATTTCATAATTACAAAAGGGCAAATTCATCAGAAAGACATTACTGTATCATCATAAATGTGTATGCACCTAATTAACAGAACTTCAAAACACAGGAAACTATCTATTCTTTCTGTCACTAGTTCGTCTTCCACTTTCCTGAATCCTCTCCACCAAAACTTCTCTAAGCAAGATCAGTGATCTCCATGCTGTCAAATCCGTTGATCAATTCTCATTTTATCTTACTTAACCTACCACTTCCTCACCCTTGAAACATTTTTCTGTTTTGGACTCAAGGGCTCCATTCTCTCTCCATTCTTCTAAAATCTACCATCTTTCCAGTTAGGAAATGCATTAGACAAGAGATTGGATGCAGAAAGAGCAGTTGTAATCATTCATCCATTGGCCATTTCTTCTTGGTTTCCTTTCCTGGTTTCTGACTGTCTTCTTTTCTAAATATTCTAGTCCCCAATATGTACTTGGTTTTGACTCCTTCTCTATTATGTCTATTGCTTTACTTATGCACTTTCTTTGATGAAAATGACATTGTTGAGTTGGAGATACTTTCCTTTGCCCACATTGGTGATGTGTTTATCCTAAACTGTCCACATCCCCTTACCTACCTCCATTTACAGTTTGTGATTTTAGGGTAACTGACCATAGTTAAAACCTACAACTCTCAAATTTATAACTGTATTGAATTCCAAACGTGTACTCAAATCTCCACTTAGATGTCTAATAGGAGTCAAAAACTGAAATCTTAATTCCAACCTCCCTTCCCCTCAAACCTCCTTTATCTATATTCTTCCCCTTTCTCAATGAATGGCTCTGGCCAAATAGCTTGGCTCCATTCTTTCTCTCATACCCCTGATCCAATCCTTCAGGAAGTCCAGCCAGTTCTACTTTCAAAACAGATCCAGAACCTGACCACTATGTACCACTCTACCACTACCACCTTGGGCCAAGCCTCCCAGTTGGTCTCATGGCCCTTAAGCCCACATAGCCTATTCTCCACATGGCAACTAGGATGACCCTTTTGAGCATTAATCTGAACATGTCACTACTTTGCTCAAAACCCTCTGATTTCCTCCCATTAGAATAAAATCCTAACTCCTTACCATGGCCTTCAAATCTTACATGATCTGCCCTCCCCTCAATAACCTCTTTGACCTCGTCTTCTACCATTATGCTATTCATTCCCTCCAGCCAAACTGTTCTCCTTCCTATTCTGTGAGTACAGCAAGCACATTTCCTACTGTGGGTCTTTACCCTTGATGGTCCCCCTGCTTGGACTACTCTTTTTTTATTCCTAGAAACCACATGGCTTTCCCCCTTACTTCTTCCAAGTCTTTGCTCATACATCACTTCTTAAGAAATGCCTTTCTATTCCACTCAAGATAAAACTGCATCCCATCCCAATGTATTTATGCATTGTTTCCCTCTAGAATATAAACTCTGTGAAAGCAGGGCCTTTTTGTTCAGGGATGAATCCCCACTGCCTAAATCCGTATCAGGCATATGGTAGATGTGCATTAAATATCTGGTGACCATATGAATATATTCTCTCAGTTAAATGGGTATCTTCAATACTTTCTCTCCCTTATTACACTCATCCCATTAGTCTCTAAGTTCTTTCAAATCTGTGTCCATTACACTTCTTCACATCCCTCCATTTCCATTACCAATGCTTCAGCCCCCTTCATCTACCTTCTGCAACAGGCTTACCAGTGCTCTTTCTGCATCCAATATCTTGTCTAATGCACTTCATAAGTGGAAAGATTACGGACTTTAAAAATTAGACAGGTATAGACTTTCCTTGAGCAGTCAGTTACCAGCTATGTGACCTTGAACAAAACATTTGAAATTTTCAGGGTTTCAGTTTGCTTATTTGTAAATGGAGATAATAAAACCTACTTTAAAAATATTTTACAGACTTTATTTTTTTAAACAATGTTAGGTTCACACCAAGATTGAGCAGAAGGTACAGAGAGTTCCCACATACTCCCTCCATACATAATACCTACTTTTCAGAACTATTATGAGTAAATAAAATAAGAATATAAAGTATGCAATGTTAGTAGCAATGTACATAGCAGGCACTCAACTATTATGAGGGGTTTTTTTCCTTTCCAAACTCTGATCATGTATTCCCTGGCTCAAAACTTTAACTGGCTTACCACTATATACCGATAAATCAAATTCTTCAGTCTGGTATCCAAAGACTTCCACAACTTGGCTCCAACCTAGTTTTCCAGCTTTATCTTTTGCTAAACACCACCATCCACTAGCCCCCCATGCAAATTTTACTCCACCCACAACTCTACTCGCTACTTCTGATCACATTCAGCATTTTCCTACATCTGTTCTTTGCCCCATCTCTGCCAAAAATACTTTTTTCTCCTCCAGTATGTCTGCCAAAACCTGAGATCCTTCTAAGCTCAGCTCAAATCCCATTTTTTATAAGAAGACATCCACAGTTTTACCAGTTGGCATTTATTTCTTTCTCCTATACTTTCATGTTATTTTGTTTATGCCTCTTTTCCTACTCTCTCGATGAGCAGGGACCACATTTTATTCAGCAATTAGCACAGTGCTGTGCAATATTTAGCATTCAGAAAAACTCTGTTGAATTCAATTGAACATATTGACTACAAAATCACAAGTTACTCAACATTAGAGGAGAAAACTAAAGATCCATCCCTAGAATATTTATCTTTGAATGAGTACTGAGTCAGATATAAGTATTCTTTCTATACTATGACTCCATGAAGTATTCTTCTTTGAGAACTTTTTTTAAAATGCCTTGGAGTAGAAAGGAAGAAGGGAAGAAGTACGAGGAAGGAGAACACTAAATATCTGAGACCTATAGAATCTTAAGAATTGTATAACTCCTCAGTAGCATGAAGTTAAATGCTTTTATTTAGCTTCAGCCAGAAAGTCAGTTAGAATAAGAAACTAAAATCAATTTGTCATAAACTGTCCCTGACCATCTCTCTCTGAAGAGCTCTTTTCCCATCTCTAAGTTCCTAGAGCAATTATATTCACATTAATCATCTGATAATCATATCCTGCATTTTGTTACTATTGCAGTATTTCCTTGAGCCGTTTTAAAATCTTTCATCATTTAACTTTATTTCTCATATTCTCAACTAGATGATCAATTCCATGGAGGTAAAGTTTATATCTTGCACTTTTACAGTCTGTTCTACTACAACACATTTCCACAACACCACTTAGCTCATGTCAATAGAGCATGGAAGTCGTATTGGTTCATATGTGATTTTTTTCTTAGGCAAGAAGAGCTGGGGGCTTCCCTGGTGGCGCAGTGGTTGCGCGTCCGCCTGCCGATGCAGGGGAACCGGGTTCGCGCCCCGGTCTGGGAGGATCCCACATGCCGCGGAGCGGCTGGGCCCGTGAGCCATGGCCGCTGGGCCTGCGCGTCCGGAGCCTGTGCTCCGCGAAGGGAGAGGCCACAGCAGTGAGAGGCCTGCGTACCGCAAAAAAAAAAAAAAAAAAAAAAAAAGAAGAGCTGGAATAATAGAATAGAATTATAACCTTCAGAAGGAAAAGTAAAATGGCTTCAGAGAGTCTGCTACAGAGACAAGGCCCTTTGCTCTACTTAAGGAAAATGAAAAGTGAATGCCTGTATACAGGCTAAGAGAGGCATAATTTCTGGTTCTCATCTCAGGGCAAGTCTTACTTCCTTCTGTGCTCCTTAATGGCAACCCCATTGGCTCAGGGCTCCACTTTGAAATGCATTATCTCACATTTCTGGAAGTCAGCATTTTTTTAGTGCATTTTTAATATCTATGGCAACTTCCACCCATGCTGAGCTACCTGCCTGGGCTGTCCAAGCTACTGTTTTTTTGGTTCCATGGTTCAAACTTGCATACATTTTGAGTAGTCTACATCTAGCCCTATTTTTCTCATAATCTCTATTATTTTTATATATATACACAAACACATTGCATATACATCATGTTATAGTAAAATGCATGATTATCCCAAGGCATTAGCACATTACCTTGAATATAACACCTAAAGGTTATTGCATTTAATTCTGAAAACAACTAGTAAAAACACTGTATTTTGCCATTGTTCACATGATCTTAAATCTAAAATCCATTTTCTGTGATTCCTAAACCCCCAGACCCAACAAGGAGTCCTTCCCTGCTAAGGTATCTATTCATCACACGAAAATCACGACTGAAATTAAACCACTTCTGTTAATATAAGATTCAACTTATTGTTATAAAAAGATCTAACCTGTAACACCATCAGTATGACTCTCAAACCCCAATAAGCAATGTGACCTCTCTGCTTGGTGACGCTAAACTTCTGGACACAATGAATGGAAAAGCGGAGACAAACAGGCTCAGTTTTCTACTCACTTTCACAGCTGCTTGGGCTACTGTCCAATCTCCATAATGAGGGTGGTCTCTTGCTTTGTTTTTATGAAACCGATAGCATGTAGAACACACAGCATTTCAATAGTGCAGCCTTCAGGATATTATATTGTCCCCAGTTGCTTGATATTTTGTCTCTCTCCTCCTCAGAATAGTCAGAAACACACTGGAGCTGTAATAGTACCTATGACTCCTACTGAACCAGCTTAAATGATCTACTTATTGTCAACGAGATGAATAATCAACATATCATTTTAAGTGAAAGCCTCCACACTTTGATCTTTAAGACTTGAGTTTCAATTAAAAAACTTGGAGATCATAAGTATATTGTACTATATCCCCAATCAGGCCTGAGGACGCTCCTTTAACCCAATTTAGAGATGTGCCCATATATGTACATATCTTCAAGGACACAGCAACGTGATTTGTTTTTAACACACACAAATATCTGCCATACATAATTTAGAGAGAGAGAGAGAGAGAGAGAGAGAGGAAATCAATCTTCCCTCCTTCCTTCCTTCCTTCCTTCCTTCCTTCACTCCTTTCCTTTTTCTTCTTGAGGGAGGCGGGTGTGGTGCCAGAAAACATTTTCCTTTATAAAACAGCAACAATCCCAATGTTCACTGTTATTGTGTATTTACATAAACCCTGTGTAAACAACCCCCATGTCCTTGTAGGGCTATTTCATCCCTGACATATGCTGCTCAACCAAATTATTTACATTACAAAATATATTCAAACAAAAGCAACATTTTTAAACACCATGCAACCAAGGCCTAACCACCATTTGGATATGAACTGTGGCTTATCTTTCATCAAAGCAGGCAAAATCAGGAAAGGCACTAATAAATTTCATATTTCTCAGAATCTGAAAAATATTCACAACTATGGCTAATACAGACAAACAAGAAACCACTTTCAAGTTACGCTTTTAGGCCCTAAATCCTAGAATTCTAAAATATCAACTTGAAGGTACTTTAAAGATCAGATATTCCAACCACTTCATTTTCACATGAGAAAATTAAATCTCATAGCGAGGAAGTGACCAGTATAAAGTCACAATGCTAGAATCCCAGGTGCACTGATTCTTGAGTGCCATGATGCCTCTTCTCAGAGAAAACAATGATTTTAAAACAGATTTTGAAATAAATTGAAGCACTGGTAAAATATTATTAATAGAAACCTTTGGCAAGCTTCTGAAATATATATGCTAATTCAGCAAATGTACTTGGTTAACTCTCTATTTTCTTCTTATAAATTGTTCCATATCTGTTAACACCAATATGACATTCCCCTGCAACTCCAAACAATTTTGGCAGCCTTTTCCATCTATTGGGATGTGCTTAGAAAATATATGCTACATTAAATATTTATTGAAGTAGAATCACTAGTGAGGCAAATTCATTGGGAAAATAACAAATTAATAGTAACACTTAATAAGCACTTAAGTGCCAGGCACTATAATAAGTGCTTTACATTTATTACCTAATATAAGCCTTACCGGCCCTAGGAGGTGGGCATTACTAATATCACCATTTTACAGATGAAGAAACTGAAGCACAGAGATAAAATAGCCAGGATTGACTATCAACTAGTAAACTGCAGAACAGATGTTCTAGCTTCTGAGCCCATGCTCTTAACCACTATACTTACAGGGCCTCTCTAAAAGGAAATCATACATTTCAAAAGAAAACAGATTTTTTTTTGATTAGCTGAAAGTTGAAAGATTAACTAGACTATATTATTTCATAGAATGATAAAATTTCTTTCACTTTAAACACACAGAAACTGACACTCAGAGAGGTTAAGTGATTTGTGTAAGGTCACACAGCTGTTTGGTGGTAGAACCTATTTGTCATTACAGTCTAATATTATTCCTCATTGCCCTCCTATGCTAATACAAAAGCTAGAGAACGTACTATTTAAAGTAGCAATAGTAGGTATCAGATAAATAGTCTAAAAGGAAAACCTGACTTTGGGGAAGTAGAATTTCTAAAGAGCTACACATCAAAGAAAAAGTATGTGTGTAATTTGGTGATTACATGTTCCACAAACAGGCAGAAGAGATTTCACGAGTTCAAAGAAAGCCAAAGGTTACATTCTCCCTTAGAAAATAAGAGATATTTTGTTAGTATTGATTGTCCCTAACTGAACATGGCCCAAACTGGGGCCCGACAGTAAAAGCAGTCCACTGTCTGGCTGTTCCCACTTGGGCACGTAGCTCAACTTGTAGGGCTGTAATTCTGAGTTATCAGTTTGAGTATGCAAGTGTTAAACAAAGCCTACAGCAGCCGCCCAAATCATTTCCTCCTCCCCCCCTTTTTTAATGAAGCCACAAATTCAGTGGAGTCTGGAGATTTAAATTCTAATCATTTTCCCTTTGCCCTTTAACATCAGTGCTCCCAAGGGAAACTTTACTTCAAAGCATTACTATTCTAGGCCCCTGAATCAATAACCCACAGCTCTAAAAGGCAAGAATGCCAAGTAAATGCTGTTCTTTCTCTCCCTCCCCATCCCAATTAAAGAAAATGAAATCTATAAGGCTGTGGAAGAGCCTCCAATAGACATACTATTATAATAAAAACCACTTAGAACATCTCAAACCGGACTAAAAATGCTGCATTCTACTTGCACACAGCAGCCATGAGATAATCCAGCTGACTATGTTTAGGAAGAATGCTTCTCAAAAGAGAGCACCTAAATCTGATTACCTTTTTGTCCCTGCTCCCCATCCATACCCACCAGAAGCACCAAACACTCATGTTGTTCCTGTACACAGGATGAGATCTACCAGTACGCAGCTGGGTCTCTGCATTATTGACACCACTTTGCACAAAGGATATTGGCTGTGCAGCAAACCAATCCAATATTAAGAATAAAAATAATTTTAAATTTCAGTTTAATGAATATTTATTGACTATCTTTTTTTTTCTTTTTTTTTGTGGTATGCGGGCCTTCCTCTGTTGTGGCCTCTCCCGTTGCGGAGCACAGGCTCCGGACGCGCAGGCTCAGCGGCCATGGCTCACGGGCCCAGCCGCTCCGCGGCATGTGGGATCTTCCCATACCGGGGCGCGAACCCGGTTCCCCTGCATCGGCAGGCGGACGCGCAACCACTGCGCCACCAGGGAAGCCCCTATTGACTATCTTTAATATCCCAACCATTGAGTTATATTTTGGGAACAAAGTAAAGGAAAAATACCCAGTCCCTGGTTCCAATAATCTTACTGTCTAGTAAGGCAAAGAGACAAGTGAGCAAACAAAAATCTAACAAAAAAATCCCTTACAGTTCTATAACCCTTCATAACTTTACAAAAGTTTGTATAAAACTTTTGCATCCTTTATAGCTCACTGATCCCTACGCCAGTCCTGAGGTACGTAAGACTGTCCTAACTACTCCTCTTAACAGGTGAAAGCACAAATTCAGAATACAAAATTGCTATGAATAAAAGGCAAGAGGAATAACACATCACAAAGCTAGTGCCAAAGAAAGTATATTTAATGAAACCACAAATACTGCTGCATCATGATTATATGAGAGAGCCCAGTCTGGCAGTGAACAGCTCCAACAGCAAAACAGCACTGAAAGAGTGATGACGTAAGTAGTATACCAACCAAGGATGCTTTTACAGGTGCCAGGACCACGTGGTACTCTAATTCTAACTCTGCTGAACTGCTACTGATTTGTTTAGTGCTGTTTTGAGATTTTATTCCCTTCAATTATATCACAAAATGCCATTTAAAAATATGCCACAAATATATAAATTTTTAAAAAATGCTGCACGAATTTAAAAAGCTGAGGAACATTGACCGAAGAACACAGAGGGGATAAGTGGTGGTATAAAATCAAGTTTTTGATCTCTCATTCAGTGCTCTTTTCACTATTCTCAGACAGTACCAAGGAAGTCCAGGTCACACGAATTTCCCCTTGGAAGAGACTCCTTTAATAATCCAGAAGGCTTTCAGTCCAGGATCCCTGCATACATCCCAAGTCTCAGCCTCACAATTCATCCCTAGGATCCCACACATCCTCAGAATTTGTAAACCAGGCCTTAACATCTTTTTTTTAAATTGAAGTACAGTTGATTTACAGTGTTGTGTTAATTTCTGCTGTACAGCAAAGTGACTCAGTTATACATATATACATGCTTTTTTATATTATTTTCTATTATGGTTTATCCCAGGAGATTGGATATAGTTCCTTGTACTATATAGTAGGAGCTTGCTCTTTATCTACTCTAAATATAATAGTTTGCATCTACCAACCCCAAACTTCCAGTCCATCCCTCCCCATCTCCCCTTCCCCCTTGGCAACCACCAGTCTGTTCTCTATGTCTGTGAGTCTGTTTCTGTTTTGTAGATAGGTTCATTTGTGCCATATTTTAGATTCCAAATATAAGTGATCTCATATGGTATTTGTTCTTCTCGGACTTGTTTCACTTAGTATGATAATCTCTAGTTGCATCCATGTTGCTGCAAATGGCATTATTTCATTCTTTCTTATGGCTGAGTAGTATTCCACTGTATTTTATGTACCACATCTTTGTCCATTCATCTGTCGATGGACATTAAGGTTGTTTCCCTGTCTTGGCTATTGTGAATAGTGCTGCTATGAACACAGGGATGCATGTAACATTTTTAATTATAGGTTTCTCCAGATATATCAGGCCTTAACATCTTAAAGGCACCTAGACCAGACTGGACACGCTGAGAGCCCAGTTTAGACCCAGCTGCCCCAAGACTAAATGGCCCAGAAACATGGGTATTGTCAGGTGCAGTGTAAACCTTGTCAGGCCAGAACAATAGCCCCCAACCCATTCCAAACCAAAGAGGATCTGGTAAGTACCTAAAATGGTCACACCCTGAGGACTGTGGAATTCAGTGGTTACACTGGCCCCACGTGAGTGCTCAGAAGAGATGGCTAGAGGAGGCGAAGAGAGAGAAAATATGGGGGAGGGGGAAGGAAAATGTGGGAACAAGAACGTTAAGTGTGGGATGGACGTTACAAACGTGCTCCCCCTTCAGTCAGCCTCTCATAGTGTGAAACCTTGGCCACTCTGAGGGTGGTTCTAGTGTGTAGAGCATTACTTTTCCTTGAACATCATGGCCCATAAATGCAAGCTGAGTTGGGGCTCAACCAAAGAAATGTTGCTTTGTTCTAACACTGGAGGAAAAATCTGCTGTATTAAACTTACTAATTTCTAACATGGAATTTTTAAAGAGATTTTTCAAGGTAATTTTGATTATTCCATTTTTCACTTTAGGTACTGACCTTGGAACCTACTGCCCAAGTAAGGTGTAGGTAGGTAGCTTCATAATATTTTTCTCAGGGCAACATGACTTCCCTACCCCTGCGTATCTCCAGCTTTTTGCCATTATTCCTTCTTCTAATTTCCAGTTTATTATTTCTATATCCTTCTTCCTACTCCAACCTAGAAAAATAGGACTACAATAACTGGTTCAAATAGAATGTGATTCTTTTAAGCTTAAATATGGACTAAAGAAACCAAAACAGTTTTTATTATTTCTAACTTTAGTGATTTGGCAATGAAAATTCATTGCATTGCTGATGATCCTAATATATGATGCACTTCAACTCTACCAGACTTTTTCATTTTCCAGCCAACTGTCTCCTGTCAGTCTTTGTTTGAAATTTCTTAACTCCTGGGGATTTCTGCCAAACTCTTAATACCATGAACTCTGCATTATCTCTGTAAAATTTAAATCCCAGGCTGGCTTCCCCAGCCACCCAGCTCATTTCTGAGCTCTTTCCACTACAATCTGTGTACAATCTGAGAATAGAAACTAATTTTATTATCACTGTGAAACATAATGAGGAAGGTAAATTTCTCATAATCGCACAAGTTGATAAGTTTATCTTAAATACTATCAGTTAAAAGATAAGTTTGTTATTCTGATGTTTTGTATTATCAAAGTCACTAGATTTAAGCCTTCAAGGCACCCAGTCCCTTGTCTTGCCTTGCCTGGGCCCACACCAATAGTCATCCTCATCCACTACCGAAAGGAGATGCTACAAGATATTCCTCTTCAATAGACATTTTTGAAGACAACCTTCTATTATAACAGTAGAAGCACATGCGTTGCAGAAATTAGAAAATAAAGATGAGCAAAAATTTTCTAAATAAACATTTCACATTTCCATCATTCAGAGATCAGCCCTTTTAACAACTTGAGCTAAACCCTGTTAGGTCTTTCCCCTTGCCCTATATACACAAATTCATACATGTTTTCACCAAAATAACATTATATTCTACACATTCTTCTGCATCCTGCTTTTTAAAGCCTTTGCCTTTCCATTTCAATAAGTTTTCATCTTATCTCATATCCAAACCAAATTCAAATATCCCAGATGACCCCAGCTGGTTTGTCTCAATTAGTATCAAATCTAGAATCATCATCAACAAATTTTTACTCTAAGCTATCTCCTCCAAGCCTGGTATGACCTGCCTTCTTCCCTTTGCAAATCTGCACAGCTCAAGTCCTTCTCTTCAATATCTCAAAACGTGCTCCTCCTCTAAGCCCCATTACATGTATAGTTGTATATAGTAGTAATAGTAGCAGCAGCAGCAGTAGAAACAATACCACTACCTTTCACTCGGAAACATTTCCTTATCGTACACATAAAAAGCTTAATGCAAAGCAAAATCTTTGAGCTAGTAAGCAGCTCATCCTCAACCTGGAAAAAACAGAACCTTCGAGTTAGAGACCATATTACCCAGACTGATCAAGAGGATCTAAATGAATTTGTGACTTAATACATAAATATTGGCTAAAATACTTAGGACAGACCAGATGGTAACAGCAGTAGTGCCAACTCCTCAGGCCACTTATTAATATATTTCTAGTATTACTCTTTCAGCCTTCTATATTCTAAACAAGTATGTGTACATAAGAAATCCAACAAGATCCAATTTAGTTTCTTCAACTCTTAGACTCTGAAACATTTTTAAAAATACATATACTCATCAAACATTGAAAAGGCATAAGTTTTATTCTTATTTCAAATTAATGTTTCAGCTTCTTTAATTCTCATTTATATTTGGGTTGAGAAAGAAGATAGGAGTAATAAGGGCAGGAAAAAGGGGGGATCAGGGAGGTATGATAAGAAGATAACACAGGATACTTTACAGTCTAAAAATGAAGCAGAAAGAAACATTGCTACAGGGCCAGAAAGAAAGGGAAACAAAGGGAAAATTCAAAGGCATATTATAGCCAGTCAGGGAACCAATGAGAGAGAAGCAAATACAATGGCTGAACTGGCCTTTCCATTAGAGGTATCTCCTTAGATTAGCAATAACAGGGTTACTGCTCACTAAGTGATTATCCAAGACCAAAATAAAAATAAAAACCAAAGCTTTTAAATGTGCTTAAAAGAAATTCAGAGAAGTCAGATTCAGAAATACATGGGTACTCCTCATTCATTCCCAACTGTTTGTTAAAAGCACTATGCTGAGCAATAAGCATGCACATGTCACACATCCCTAATGTCAAGATAATTATTCCCAAATTAATGTTGTCTCTATACCAGCATATCAATAGGATTTTTAAATCATAAAATGTACTTAAGAGGAAGAAGAACAAGAAAAGGAGTGGGGAGGGGGAGAGAGTGGAGGGAGGGGGAGAAGGAAGAGGAGCAAAAGGAAGAAGAGGAAGAAGAGGATGACAAACCACCACCGACAACAACTTATCACTTTACCCAGCTCAAATAATATTCTCAATGGGCTAAAGTCTCCTAATGAAGATCAAAGTCATCCATTATCAAATTAAACCATTAGACTCACAGCAGAACATAGACATAATCAACTAATTTAGAGATCCATGATGCCAAACCTAAATATCAACTTGATGGAGAAGATCTGTGCATTTAACTCACAGCTGCTATATTTCAGACACAGGATTTTTTAACTGACCCTTTTCTTAGATAAAAGCCAGGATCTCCCACCCATCTGCTTACTGGTTAAGTTCCCCTACCCTTAATCCAAATTTAAAGTCTAATTTCAGTACTAATTACACTTATATATGGGTTCCCAAAGAGTACATCTATCTATAAATGCTGGTACACTGGAGACTGAAGTCTTCTAACCCTTGAAACGGTAAGAACAGCAAACACAATACCACCACTTTATGCAAGCTCGTCAGACGAAGCACTGGCATGGTAGGCTTAGGGGTACATCTGTTTCCAGTGGCAGCAGTAGACGGATGAAGGATTGAATAATGCCTAATGCAGTGACAGGACACACAGGGCTCACAAGCATTGTCTTTTTTTTTTTTTTAATTTTTGGCTGCATTGGGTCTTTGTGGCTGCACTCAGGCTTTCTCTAGTTGTGGCGAGCGGGGGCTACTCTTCATTGTGGTGTGCAGGCCTCTCATTGTGGTGGCTTCTCTTGTTATAGAGCATGGGCTCTAGGCGTGCGGGCTTCAGTAGTTGTGGCACACAGGCTCAGTAGTTGTGGCTCGTGGGCTCTAGAGCGCAGGCTCAGTACTTGTGGCGCTTGGGCTTAGTTACTTTGCAGCATGTGGGATCTTCCCAGACCAGGGCTCGAACCCGTGTCCCCTGCATTGGCAGGCGGATTCCTAACCACTGCTCCACCAGGGAAGCCCCACATTGTCATATTTAAAGCATAGAAAATCAGTTCCTTAAAAATCCTGTGGTGGCACATGCAAAAATAAGAGCTGTTAATACTTTCCTTTACCTGAAATTACCACAGAGTGTTAGTTAAGTAACTCACTCTCTAATTCATTCTGATCATCACATGTTGTTAGCTTGTGATCTTTGAAAACATGTTGAAAGCTCTGCTTTCTGGGCTTCAATGCCTTAGAAGTTTTGGCACTACTTCTTCATAGGCCTGTCTGTAATTTTTTTTTTTTTCATCTCAAAGCACACAACTACAGGAATTGTGCACCACACCTGTGTCAGACAGATCCAGGTTCAAATCCCAGATCTCTACTTACTAATTTCGTGGTCGTCAGCAAGTTACTGACCCAGTTTTAGATTCAGTCTCCTTCCCTGTAAAACAGTCATTCTAAAACCCTCCTGCAGTATTGCTAGGATGTGAAGGAGGCAATGACGTCAGCACAGTGCCGAACTCACAGGAGGCGCGAATAGTAGCTATGATTATCATTAGCGTTGACAGCTTTTCTCCTGTTTGTCTATGCCTCTGCTTTACCTCCATCTGCGAAACTGGAAGAGAATTTCAAAAGTTTTATCTCCATCATGCTCTTATAACCAAAATTTTCAGGTTTTCTTTTTATTGCAAGTCTAATTATTCTGTGGTCACCGACTAGTAAGAGTCTATACAATCTATACAATCTCTCAGTCTCCAGAAGGCAATTTAACCTATGGAAGTAGTCAATCTCAAACGTTACAGATATTGTGCTTTTATATCTTTTAACTGTACATCAATCTGTTCGTTAAGTAAACCAGGAGACATACACAGAAGTTTACCAACAGGCTCTTGACAAACTTATGGAACCCAACACGGAATACAATCACTGCTCTTTGCTACTGGCAGTCACCTATTGCTGCTGGGATTAGATCCCCAACATGACAACTACTAGGCTGACACATGGAAGAAAACTGGCCCAAACATTTTGTTTTAGCCACAGGCTATTAGGTTATGAACAAAGCTGTTACCTCCCTATAATATTAGAGATACTAAGGTCTAAAGGGGACATGGAAGTGAATGGGCAGATGGATTCCACAATTCAACTCATTAAGTGGACAACTGCCCTGATCCCTGTTAAATATGACTCAGGGTCTAAAGTCAAAGCCTGGCTAACATTTGTTCATGTTACCTCCTGTTTTAAGCCCTTTGTACAGATACTATCCCAAGTCAGCAAGCTCCATGAAGGCCCATTTTGCCTTTCCTCCAGCTACCATACCCAAGTGCTTCAGGAGAAGCATTATATCAAAGCCAATCAAAGCTGTCTCTTGGGTTTCCCTGGTGGCGCAGTGGTTGAGAGTCCGCCTGCCAATGCAGGGGACACGGGTTCATGCCCCGGTCCGGGAGGA
>NC_041232.1:5853810-5882563 GCF_002837175.3 Physeter macrocephalus | reverse complement strand
CCGCAAAAAAAAAAAAAAAAAAAAAAAAAAAAAAAAAAAAAAAAAACTGTCTCTTGACTCTAAATAGCATCCTATCTCACAAAGGCCCCATTTCTTCTGCTTCACACATAACAAGGTTGTGAGAGGCTATAGGAGAGCCTTAGACAGGTTTTGCTTGGCTTCTTGCCATCAGAGGTAAACAGCTTTGTGTGGTTCAAAAGAGTGACGGGTCCCATTTTGTCATGAAAACCATCTCTGCAGCCATTCACACTGTAAGTCTGAGGAGGTCCACCAAAGCTGGGGAGATAGACAAATTTTTTTAAGTAAAGAAACACCTGCCCCCAAACCTGAAGTAATAAGCTTCCATCTTCATGTGACTGTGCCTTGACTTTTGATCTCTTTCCTTCTACAATGACAGGCTCCAGAAGCAAAGGACACAAAACCACTAACAAAAAGACATTCTGAATATTAATAAGATGGAAAAAAAAGTGAATATATGCTTTGTTTTAAGACATACACACAAAAAGGAATGATGTTGGGAGATGTGAACCACTGTTCTCCTACACACTCTTATCCTCTCCAAGGCACTGGCCTGCCTGTCAGCCCGTCCTGTGTCTCCTCTGCTGCTTCTCACTCACAGCCTGCATGCCAGCACCCAACCTCCAGGTTCCTCCCTCTCTCCAGTCATTCTATCACCTCTCTCCCACCCACCCTTGATTTTCTTTCTCACTATCTTCTCAGGTGTCCCTACCTGACTTCTTACTAGGAGCATTAACAATGGCATTATCATTAGCTGCCCAAATCGTAATGTTTGTTTTATGAGAATTATCTAGCAGGGCAGAGCTTTAAGGAAGATAAGGTCTGGGGAGTGAGATGATAATGACCACCACCAAGGGGCAGAAAATTATCAGACAGCAGTGGTACAATTTGTTTTCAGAGTCATACAGGGCTGGGAATGACCAATGACTAATGGAAGCAGGGCTTGATCAAATATTTTATTTTCTAATACCTCCTCAGATGCATGGTGAGTTTCTTCTGTTTGCCCATAAGTTTACCATTTAACAGTGTGTGTTGTTAAGACAGGAGACTTTAGTGATAGCTCTGAGCTCTGTACAATTAATGAAGAATTCTATTTCCATACAGCATTTTCTTGAAGAAGGCTCGTACACTTGTTATTCAGTCTGCAAGACTGTTGATTCTGCTAAGAGGATCATGTGTCAGTTTCTTCTCATATAAAATTCGGCATGCAAAAGTTTCTTAATTATTTTGATTAGTGTTTTTGAGATTTAAAAATAAAAACATCCTTACGTACCTAAGAACAGGTTGTAAGTCCCTTCGCAAGACCTGGAATATGATTATGTAAAATAGATTAAAGTCAATGGGAAAACGTTATTTCTTTCTATTGGTCATTTACTCAACAAATGTTACCGAGTAAACCACAATGTGCAAGCCATTGCTGTAGGCTCCATGGAAGACAAGAGAGTCGTCAGTCATAGAGCCTGCCTTTAAAGAGAAGCATTTGTAAAACGTGTGTATATAAACAGCTACAGCAGAAAGTAGAAACTACCATAAGAAGAATATAGATAAAGCACTCCGGGAGTTCAGAGAAGGAAGAGATCAATTTCAGTTAACAGACTCATGGAAAAGACAGTGGTAGTGGGACAGTTCAGACAGCGGCTCTTTCACCATATATTAGCATGTCAATTTCTGTGAACTTCTCTGGGTAGCAAAATCTCCAAGATTTGGTATTATGTCTGTTGTTAGTATTCCTATCTATAACATTTCTCCAAGTCACCTCTTCCATTCACTGAAATGAAAATATAAGAAAAAAACATAAGGATTTAAACTCTTAAATTACAATGAAACTGGTAAAGGAACTGGAATACAAACATAATTCACTCGGCTAAGCCTCATGCCCTTTGTATTTGTCAGCAATAATCCCATAGCAACTAGAAAACACACTTATCTTATTAACGACACTGGAATTATTTTAATTAGTTATCTCCACATGCACCAACTGTTATAAATCAGACTGTTTTGAAACAGTTGTTAATGACTTAACACGGCAAACGTTTTCCTGAATTTCAGGAGGAAATCTATGATTGAGACAGATGGAGAAGAGCCTGTCCCTGCTGTGTAGCAGAGGAACAGCCTTGTGGGCCTAGAAACGCATTTTCCACTGGGATTCAGCAAAACAAGCCTAGAGACACCCAGAAAGACAATCAGAAACTTTGGTAACATCTGCTACATTAAAAGTTCAACACTGGCACTAGCAAACATCTAATAATGAAGAAATGCTTCATCTCAGAAACAAGTCTCTAAATTTCAAAGTCTCAGAACACCTAATAAGAACATCAGCAGTCCAAGGACTAAGCCCAGCCTTCTGGTTAACCTGGATGAGTGTTCTCTCTACCTCTACTAGACCCTTCCCCTTAGACAAGAAACAGGACTCATTCTGGAGTTCTATTCTATGCTTCACATTCTGTTGGAAATGAGGTTGTTTTCAGTTTATTATTAATTCATGGAAATGCTTTAAACCTTGGAAAAGGCTGTTAGCAAAATTTACAGAAATATATACAGGGCTCTCTGAGGAGGTACATGCCCTAGAAATTCTAACTATGTTAAAGAGGTATGTATGTGGCCGGCCTGAAGCAAGATGGAAATGTGTTAGAAAGCAACAACTAAAAAGGAATATATTTTATGCTTTAGCAGCTGGATAAGTACTATCCTTTGTGGTACTTCATAGGTGAGTCTCTACCTTTCTACTGAAAGCAAATACGTCAAAAAATGGCATATTAAGTTCCTTTAACTTATTTTCTGGCCTAAGTAGGAAGAAAAGTAATAGAGTTCTCTTCCAGCCAGTCTAGTCTTTTTCTAGACCTGGGACAAAGATACATCTGGAGAAAGGAAGAGGGAGGAAAGCAAACACAAGCATAATAATGCTTATTTCCAAGGTTTATGGTACTCTGTACCTGGTATTTCTCCAAGGGTGTGATGAACAAAGGTTTTTCTGTCTGGCATGCCCAGGCTCCCTGGGCTCCAAGGTTTGGGAATATGGAAGAATTGCTATGTGTGTTCTCTCTCTCTCTCTCTCTCTCTCTCTCTCTCTCTCTCTCTCTCTCTCTCACACACACACACACATACACACACACACACACACACACACACACACACACACACACGCAGTGTTTTATACAAGGTTTTGCTATTTGGACAAGACAGAAGGTCTTTTGATTATAAGGCTGAGGGTCAAGGTAGGTGTGGCTTATAATCCATTTAACTGCTTCACTGATTACGTTTTTCAGAGCTCTCATCTTATTTTACAGGAAAGAAAAAACTCACAGTTGTTACCAGGTACAATAACATTTTTAGTCTAGGTATTTTTGTGGTATAATATGCATTGTGATTTGCACATATAATGAATAGAAGGACTGAATCACCCTGGTGACAAATGTCTTATCTCCTCTATTTTTCTAGTTCTCACACAGCCAATCACTTCTATTGGTGCTTAATGACCAAAGGGCCAGTCTTTTGACTCTGGCACATTGCCAAGTACACAAGGAAATGAATGCTACAGAGTCAACATCCTCTCTAAGGGATGTGAGTTGGATAGAGAAGTTAAGGCCATAGGGTGTCAATTAACTCTTAAAATGACAAGTAGAGGTACAGCTGATTCTGTTTAGTAATAGTATTCCAGAAAAGATGTTTGTGAATTCTCAGTAATCTCACTTATATTTTAATAATTTCTCTTATAATTTGGTTACATTATGGAAGAATTACTGTAAATTAAGCTATAGTTTCTGTTTTCCCTGTTTTGTAAACACATTTTTATAGGATAGACTTAATAAGATGCTAGGAAGCAGACTTCCTAAAAGTGGAAAGGATGGAATAATAATAAATTAAGGAAGTTTCTAAAACATCACCATTGCATGTGGCAAACACACATCTTTCCAGTTCCACTGAATTGTTTTAGCTCCTCAGGAAGAACAAGGAGATTGGACCAGGTGTCTTCTAAGGTCCCTTCCACCTAGAAGATTCCATGATTCTCAAAAGTAATGTTTCATTTCATAATACAATCATCAAACACTATGAGGAAAAAGTCCCAACTTTTATTTTAAAAGCTCAGTTTTAAAGCCAGTACTTTTCTACATCTGCCCGGCAATGACCATAGGCCACCAACATATGTTTGAAATTAACCTGCAATTAAAATAAGCTTTGCAAGAGACTCGTGAACTATCACCTCAAACTCTTGAAAGAGAAGGTGAACAAGAGAACTGCTGCTCATGTAGAGCAGAACATACAGTTACTAGTCACTTAAGAACCAAGCAACAGAGTATTTCTTGCATACAATTTCTTTAGATCATGTTTCATTATTCATTAAACTTGGAGCCGAATCCTTTCTGAGCTACCGCAGGGTAAAGGAATCAGTTCCAAGCTTCCAGCTGCAATTTATGACTCTTATCCTTGCTTCCTTGTCCTCCTTGCAATGTTATACAATATCCGCCTTCAAGATGTGGGAGTTTCACTCCACCCTTCTCCTGCTGTGAAAAATTGGTGATAATCATGGGAAGAAAAATAACAATTGTTAGAAAATATGGTTCTAAACTTAAAACTAAAGAAGAGGTCACTCATAATCATGCCTATTGTCTACTGACTCCTATATTATTAAAGAGCTGAGAATGTGGAACATGGCTAATGTGGAACATGGCTAATTCCTCTTCCACATGATAATCCTTCCAATACTTGAGGACAATATTATATGCCCATTCCTACTACTAAAGATATCCATTTCCTTCTACCATTCCTCATCTGAAATTGCTGAAAAGCCACACTGTCATCCAGTCTCGGCTGTGGTAGCTAAACTGAGCATACTACAGTTTATCTTCATCTTAAATTACATCTGCCTTATCATAAACATGCTAAATAATGAATAAAAATAAATTATAGAACTCTAGAAAACATTTCATTGTGAGAAGGAACATGGATTGATTGTACTGCTGTGAGAGAAGAGGCAATTGTGACTTCTAAGCCCAGACCTTAGTAATTAATAGATGAGGTCTGGGATCCAGAAAGAGTTCACTGAAAAAGAGAGTAGTCAAGTAGGTTGGGAGGAGCCCACGAGAGGCTAAAGCAGAATGAGGATAACACAACTGGTATTTACTGAGATACAAACAAGAAAGCATTTAACTGAAGAGTTTAGGATACATTTGTGAGGATAAAAAGATAAGATGCCTAGAAAGAGAGAAAAATGGTAATTTAGTGAACTAGCAAATAAAGTGAATAAAAAGGGTAGAATTCTTTCTTTTTCAATCTTTTCAAAAGAAAATAATTCTATTTTTAATGATGTAACTTCAATATACAACTTTTTCATTAACAATTTTTCTTACCTTGGATGGAATTAAAACAAAACACAAAGACAACCCAAACAACTGTTTCTAAAACAGTAATTTGGGTATGCTATGGATAAGACTTCATTTTTACTCAATTCCTTTATTTTCAAGTTTGTTATTTTTAAAAGTGATGAACTAAATTCTCTTGTCTACAGATAAATTTTTTAAAACTCTAATGAAAACTTGTTCAGAACACATTGGGTTTTTTTTAACAGATTCAGCAAAACTCCAGCTCAAACCCTTCTAACTGATTTTAGATAAAAGTATTATACTTTTATGATGTTTTGTCACCCTTAAAAATTTCTCTCAAGTCCAGCTGCAGGGTCAATGACAGCTACACTTGCAGATCCTAGCTATGTGGAGCCAGGAAAAGCAACTGCAGAGTTATTCAACTCTTAACAGAAGGCACCTCCACCACATTTCAGCCATGTTTATCATATTTAGTCATCTAACAGCAAGCTTCTTCCAAGAGTCCATTACAAAAACATAGTCTTGGAAAAGATTTTTGGTTCAAAAGATCATTCTTACCCATCTGGAGAACCTCAAAAAGTGGTTCTGTGGCAGAAATTGAGATGTGCTGTAAGTGTGAAATACACATCAGATTTTGAACTTAATATAAAGGAAAAATATCACGTTAATAAATTTTGTACTGATTACATATTTAAATGATAATATTTGATAATATTAAATAAAATATATTATTAAAATTTTTTAAGTAGTTCTGCAAAAAAATAAAGAATACAAAGTGTCCTTCCTGCAAGAGTTCATCAGAAAGCAGTGCTATAAGATAGCACCATGTACCTTGACAACTAAATGAGAACTACAACCACTCCAAAAAGCACAGGATTAAATGATGCCTGCAAGAAAATACTACTTTCACAAGAACAGTTACAATGTCAGTTTAATGGCCTTCACTATTGATGATCTCCTCAGTTCCAAAGGCAGTGAAAGTAGTGCCTTAAAAATAGAATAGTTCTAACCACTGTAGGAACTACAACTACTACAACTAGAGCTAGGTAGCAGTATACAAGTAGAAACACATGTAACACCTGAATCATTTGTTTTCCTCACAAGAGATATGAGAAACAACCAAAACCAAAGTTTCCGGACTGAGATCTGGCAAACAGAATCATAACACACAAGTCTCCAGAATTCTGCTCTCCAAAAGTTCTAGACCCTGCTGGAGTTTCCTAAAATAAAGACCTCACATCAATGTTATTTCAAAATAATCAAATATTTTGAAGCACTGCAATTTCAAAGCAATAAGAAGAGTACAATCACACAAATTATGAGAAGAGGGTAGTAAGGCCAAGTTCTACAAGCAGGTTGACAAGTCACTGACCCTTATACCCTGTTCCAGTTGGAGAGGGAAGGTAGGACTTCAAAAGTTTCCCCAAATACATGCCTTGATAAAGGACACAAGATCTGTCTTTCAGACATCTGAAGATCTGTCATGTAGAACATGAATGAAGGCTGTGCCAGATGGTCAGATTCAACATCTTAGTCCAGCTTTGTTACCCCTTGATTAGAAATATTAATGCCTTAGTAGTTAGCAGGTCTTCCTACTACCTCTTCTCCACAGCTGCTTCTTTCCAGTTCATCTTCTACCATGCAGCCATAAGGAGACAGAGAGAGAAAAGGTGATCATGGTACTCTACCAAGTTTGGAAAACATTTCTTGTATGTTCACTGGCTCCTAAACAAAACCAAAGCTCCTCATCTTGGCATACAAAGCCTTCACAATATGACCCAGTCTCTCTTTCCTGCCTTGCTTCCTTATAACTTTCCACCAAACTCATGAAGAACCAGCCACAGTGATCTTCTCCACCTACCAGGTTTGCCAGGTGTTTTCACAATTCTGTGCCAGAATACCCTTCCCCCATCCTTCCGCCACCTGACAAAATTTTACTCCATTTTTAGTGCCAACTCTGCTCTCAGAGTTAAAAGTTTCTTACTCTACTGCTCTTCTGTTCATTTCAGTTTTAGCACGTACCGTGTTTCTCTATAATACTTTCTCTGTATTTGGGAATGGTGATGCTTGGTGACAGAATGGGCAGGGAATGGAGCAGGTGGGCTGCAAGCAGACAGGAATGCAAAATAGTTGCAGGCAAACTTTCTCCATTTAAAATATTTATCGAAACCCTTGGTTGTCAGCTTTTAAAAAAATCATCTCACTTGCTGCATTATTTAGATCACTAATGCCTGGGAGCACATTCAGGTAGGCTTCTATAAAGAATCTGGGCACCGGGCTTCCCTGGTGGCACAGTGGTTGAGAGTCCGCCTGCCAATGCAGGGGACACAGGTTCGTGCCCTGGTCCGGGAAGATCCCACATGCCGCGGAGCGGCTAGGCCCGTGAGCCATGGCCACTGAGCCTGCGCGTCCGGAGCCTGTGCTCCGCAACGGGAGAGGCCACAACAGTGAGAGGCCCGCATACAGATAAAAAAAAAAAAGAATTTGGGCACCAACATGCTTAACAACTCCTTTAAGATCAGACTATTTCTAGGCATCTGATGTATTACTGAAAAACAATGTGAATTGGATTTTATTTTCATGAAATACTGAAAGATAGAAGCTTAAATGCTACAATGAACTCTGGTACTTATACTGATACCAGAAGCAGCCTGGAAGGCAGCCACAGGGGTTAAAAGAATCAATTTTGTTATAGGAAAACTTAATTTAAATGTATAATGAAGGAGGAATGCTTTATACTTCAAAATACCTTGTCAAAATTATTTAGAATCCTAAAGAAACAAATCTACGTTTTTAGAAATTTTCAATTAAGATTGAGGGTTCAAAAAACACTGGGCAACTTCTCCCCACCATTCCCATGAGCTGTGGTCTATATCTCTTATGATAATACTGACAGCAGAATAAAAGAAGGAGGACTATTTGATTTGGGTTGTTCAACAGCAAAGTACAATGACAGCCAAATGACATAAAAACCAACAGAGAGGTGGAAAGCTATGTTATCTTTAAGCTTTGAAGGGGATATTATAAACAATAAGGAAAAAGATAAACTACTGACTAATTCAAACTCAGAAATAATTCTCTAATTCACTATGAAACCTAGAAACATGTCAAAGCTTAGATGATCTTAAATATTCTAATTTTTACCTATTTCTGTCTGTCAATCATTAATATGTCACATCATCATCTAATTTTGTTTGCTGTGCAGCACATCTGAATGGAACCTTAATTTCTCTTCCATGTAAAATAAGTATGCAAGAGAAAAAAGGCTGTACTCTGGGTTGATCTCCTGTGGTTAGAATTCACACCAGGAAATGACCTTTCAAAAACAAACACCATGCACAGATGCAGCACAGCTCTCTAGAGAGCAGCAGTAAATCTGAAGTTGATCAGACTGTCACTGGGGAGTGCCTGCAGGAAGGAATATTTGAAACATCTGGGATACTAACTGCAACCCTCTAAAATAATGTTAGGTGATGGAGAATGTGAGGAGAGCCCTATGTGTTATGTTCTTAGGAGCTGGCTCTTGTCTGACTAAGATATCTGAAGATATTGAGAAATCAGTTCCGAGTTGAAAACTGCAGCAGAGTTGGCCTATGGTTGGAAAAGCATTCTCCCTGAAGACAAACCACCCAGAGGCATGTGCTTCAGAGATGCAAGGGCAATGTAGACAATCAAGATGGAATAGGAACAAGTGTCTCAAAAGTGAAGGTTGTCTGTCCAAATATTTATATTAGTGGGTGGGAATGGGGAAGAATTGGAGAGAGAAGGATGGGCAGGACGGGGATGTAAGTCAGTCCCTGAGGGAGGGAAAGTGAATATGCAATGATCTAAGCATCAAAAGTGAAGCAAAATTCTGCTAATTGTCCAGTAAATTCACAATCTGTATAGTTCAATTTTCAATTCTGTATAGAAACTTCAAGAAATATTTTCCTTTGAAATAAATGGAGTAAAAAGCAATAATCAATACAATACTTACAACTTTTAAAAAACATGTAATCAGGTTGGACAGACTTGACCAATTTACTTTTAATATTTTAATTGCATAATTTGTTGAATTATGGCAAAACCAATGATCTAAAACTGCATTCTAGTAAAATATCTGAGACAGGTTCTCAGAGTCTAATTCACAAGCTTAATTAAAATTGGCCTAATATGAGCACTACCAGATGGATTGAAAAGTGGCTCTGAGATGGAGAAAAATGATAAAGGAAAATATGTCAAATGGGAGGAGGGTCTGCTGCATGTGCCAGGGTTAGTACTGGGTCTGAGTTTAATTAACACATTCCTTAAATGACAAGAGAAAAATAAGATAATATCAGATAAATGAAATTCCCTTGAGGTAAATAAGAGAAATTTTAATTGAAGAAACAATTATAGAAAAGTGGAGACTATTCTTTGGAGGCATGCAGATAAGCAATTATAATTTTTATTAGAAAAAAATAATATATGGTACAGATTTAAGGGAAAAATCTATCATTTTACTGAATCAGAATTGAAACATATGTTCAATGTGACTCTAGAACTATGGTGAAATCACATTTGGAAATTAATAAAAAGAAGTTTAAATAAAGATTTTTCTTATAATAGACCATATCAACCAAAAAGTAAATATGATTTGAAACTCCCTTTTACAGAAATGATAATAATGTATTGCTTTACAGTTTCCCAAATGCTTTCACATATATTATGCTGTGAGATCCTCATAACAGCCCTCTGAGACAGGCAAGGTTCCTTATCCAATTTTACAGATAAGCAGCCTGAGGCTCTGAATCGGTATAAAATGTGCCTATGATCATACAGCTAGGACACAGAAGAAATGCCAGCAAACCTCAATTTGCTGACTTCTATTCCAATGAAAGGAAAGGGATCACATCACTGGAAGAAAAGCTTATGCTACTATAGTTGTAAATCTTCCTGCAGTGCTTTATCAGGCACTTCAGCCTCTAAACTGGGCAAAATCCAAATAATGATGTAACTTAGTAAAAGGGCCAAAATAATTTTTAAAAAATATTTAAACATCAAATGCATATATTTTCTATATTTTGCAACCTTCAAAAAAGTTTAAGAATGTTAAAGAGTTCCAACATTTCAGATTAAAATTTGAATTTTCCTAAATATCTACCTATCTATGAAAGAAGACTAAAAATTGCCTGATTTTTCTTTATGCAAGTATACAGAGCTCGAAAAAATACACTGGAGAAGCCAATATCAATGGTTATAAAGAATATATTCTCCATCTCTGGTCCCATTGATTTCAGTGTATTAGATCACAATATTCTATGGATTGAATAGTTGTTTTTTCTCTGCACTTTGAAAGATTTTCTCTTAGCAAAAATATTTATTAATTGAGAGGATACTAGAGGAAAATATCCTACTGGTGCAGTCACAATTCCCTATAGAATTCTGAACAGTCTCACAGGCGCTGCCCCTCCAGGTATCAATCTGAAGTAATGGAAATTACTTGAACATCATGTGGTCATTACATACTGAATACAATTCCCCCCAACCTCCACACCCAAAGAACTTTTACTTTGCTGGAGACAAACCAGAGGAAGATTTGTCAGGCTGTAAAAAGGAACTTGTTGCTGTTGTTGTTGTAATATTCCTAGAATATTCTTTTCTTATGTCCATCACTCTTACTGCTTCAATAAAACATGACAAGTTAGGGTGAGCTCCAGAATGGCTTGGCTCAAGTTTCATCACTCCAAGGTTTTAAGTTACCCCTACCATTGCTCACGAGCCATTTGGGAAAGCACAGTACACAACACTGAAACAAAAGAGATAGTAACATGCTCTGCAAAGGAACTGGGGACACTTCAACCAAACAGGAAGAGCACAGTGAAAGGAAAGATTTAGAACTCCTATGATAAAACTTCATTACATTCTTTCAATCAACAAATATTCACTGAGTACCTTCTCTATATATAAAGAACACATTCATAGAAAATGGCACATCCATAGCACAGGCATAATATTAATAACTTTCCATAAAGCAATTTGTCAAAGGAGTTTCTTTTAACATAGTCATTTTTTCCCCAGTTTGGAAAAAATTCAGAAAAAGACACTTACTTGTGCAGTTCCAATAAGGACTACCTTATGTTGACATGGACCTTAGGAAAATGAATGAAATCACTGTGTTCTATGTTGGAAAGAAATTCTAAAAAGGCAGACGACATATGGCTGACTTAGATGACTCAGGAGTTTACAAGATTTAGATTCTGTCTACCTACCAAACACTGTGGTAGACATGTTCACACAGTTTTATTACCGAGGCATATGCACATGCATTTTCATTACATTAGTAAATTACAATACCCCAAGTCAAGCTTCCTGACAGAAAAATGGCACTACATTTGATTACTAGTCTACATATCAGGCCAAGCTATGGAAACCCTAGTAGCTCTGAGCCTGAAACCTCAAGCCCTCTCACTACATAGATGCGGACAGTTGGTATGAGTCTTAAGCCAGGAATTACTGTGGCTTTGAAAATATTAGCTATCTCTTGCTCTGAGTGGTACTACGCCATGGTTTCTCTAAAATACGATCAACTTATTACAGTACTCCCAACACACTAAAATACAGATAGACCTTTATACAGACATTTTGTCTGACTGTGACTAAGAAAACCCAGTTTTAAACAGCACACAAGCATAATCTACAATGGAGTCAATCTCTCAAGACTTGAGCAAAGTAGAATTAAAAGGGAAAACCTTGAGAAGACAGTAATTGGGCCATTGGAGTCTCTTCTCACTAATTATCCCAGAGTGGCCATTAGCTATGTAACCAAGGAGGAAAGTGTGTCAGACTTCAGCAAAGCTGTGTCTTCAGCATCTTATGGAATGCACCCTAAAGCCACTGTGTAATTAACTGCCAGGAAAATGCTGAGCGAGTAGAATAAAGAAGCTATAACAAATCAAATATACTGCACAGTTCAACCCCCAATGACAGCAGTTGAACTGCTAAGAACTTCAAAATACTCATCAGCATACATTCCCTGTTCAGAATCTCCAGAAAACAGATTTTTGATTAAGAAGCAAAAATACATGCTATAAAAGAGGCTTAAAATTATAGAAATCCTCAGCAATATGACTCACTTAATCTAGCTGCCCTTCATAATGTTACAGGAACACAGCTATCAGTGGTGCTCAAAACATGGGCCACAAGGAACCTGTAGGGCTTTTCCAAAAATCTAAGAGCATGATATACTGTGGTCAAACACAGAACAGACTCCCCCCCCAAAAAAAAGGTGAGTCTCTTGAATTTATTGGGGGTACTCTCCATTAAGATTTTTTAGTACATTCATCTATTCAACAAAAATTCAACAAATATTTATTGAGCACCTAAGTGCCTATAGCTAACAATAAACTCCAACCCCACTTGAACACTGAAATTTCAAGGATCATATAACTAAGCATAGACTGAAATATGCCCATTTGTTTTATTTTGATTTGGGAACACAGGAATGAGAGGAGGAAGGCTGTATGTTCTGTGAGCAATGAAAGCTCATAAAGAAGCTTATCTTCCAAACCGGGCAGGGCAGAATCACAGAGAACTTAAAATCAGAATTTTGAACCCTACCCAACATTTACTGAGACAGACTCTAGAAGCAGAGTCCAGAAACATATAGTTTTTAAGACTCTTAGGCCTAGATAATTATGATGATTGGCCAGGTTTAGAAATCACCAGTGAAAACTGTCTCTCTCTTAAGAATCTAAATAACCCCTATTAAACACTGAATCATAACCAAGAATTCTATAGAACTATCTGAAGCCATAATTTCTCACTGTATCACCATCTCCTTCTTTCAAACTCACTACTTGACAAAAAAAGAATATCATTGTTTTAAAATACTTTCCTGGGGACTTCCCTGCTGGTGCAGTGGTTAAAAATCCACCCGCCAATGCAGGGGACACGGGTTCGAGCCCTGGTCCGGGAAGATCCCACATGCCATGGAGCAATTAAGCCCGTGCGCCACAACTACGGAGGCTGTGCTCTACAGCCCTTGAGCCACAACTGGTGAGCGCGCGTGCCACAGCTACTGAAGTCCACACATCTGGAGTCCGTGCTCCGCAACAAGGGAAGCCAGCACAATAAGAAGCCCATGCACCACAACGAAGAGTAGCCCCTGCTTGCAGCAACTAGAGAAAACCTACATGCAGCAACAAAGACCCAATGCAGCCATAAATAAATAAATAAACTAATAGATAGATAGGTAAATAAATAAATAAAATACTTTCCTGGGACTTCCCTGGAGGTCCAGTGGGTAAGACTCCGTGCTCCCAATGCAGGGGGCCCGGGTTCGATCCCTGGTTGGAGAACTAGATCCCACATGCATGCCACAACTAAGAGTCTGCATGCTGCAACTAAGAATGTGCATGCCGCAACTAAGAGTCCGCATGCCACAACTGAAAAAAAGATCCCACATGCTGCAACAAAGATCCCACGTGCCATAACTAAAACCCAGCGCGGCCTAAATAAATAAACAAAATAAATAAATATTTTTAAAAAATACTTTTCCGGGTTTCCCTGGTGGCGCAGTGGTTGAGAGTACGCCTGCCGATGCAGGGGACAGGGGTTCGTGCCCCGGTCCTGGAAGATCCCACATGCCGCAGAGCGGCTAGGCCCATGAGCCATGGCCGCTGAGCCTGCGTCCAGAGCCTGTGCTCCGCAATGGGAGAGGCCACAACAGTGAGAGGCCCGCATAACGCAAAAAAAAAAAAAAAAGTTTCCCATATCTACTTGTTGAAATTCTACAGATTATTCATGACAAATTAAAATGCAATTTCTTCCAATAACTCTTCTCTGATCCTTCAGCAGGAATTGTTCCCTCCCCTGTGTTTCACAGCACTTTAATATATTTCTTTTTTCTAATATAAATTTAATTATTTATTTATTTTTGGCTGCACTGGGTCTTTGTTGCTGCACGTGGCTTTCTCTAGTTGCGGCAAGCAGGCGCTACTGTTCATTAGGGTGATCGGGATTCTCACTGGGGTGGCTTCTCTTGTTACCGAGCACGGACTCCACATGTGCGGGCTTCAGTAGTTGTGGCACACAGGCTCACTAGTTGTGGTTCACGGGCTGTAGAGCGCAGCCTCAGCAGTTGTGGCGCACAGGCTTAGCTGCTCCACGGCATGTGGGATCCTCCAAGACCAGGGCTCGAACCCGTGTCCAATGCATTGGCAGGCAATTCTTAACCAGTGCGCCACCAGGGAAGTCCTACAATATGTTTCTTATATTCTCTGCCTGCATTACAATATGTTGCTTACATTGGTCACCCTAAGAAGAAGTTAATCTCTTTAACAGATGGAACCTCACCTACTGAATCTCTGTATCTATTCCAGCATCTAATTCCTTGCTCAGTGCATGTTCCATACATATTTGTTTAACTGAACTAAACTTATAAACTAGAAGAGAACTTGTCTTTTCTTTCTGTCTGGGGGCATTATTAAGAAACACTGCTGATTCAGGACTCTTGTTGAAAACATGATCTTAAACAGCAAATCAACAGTCTAAATAAGAAAACCACCACCTTCTAGGCATGGTATGTCAGCATTCTGGTTAAACCAGAGCACTCAATTAAAGGCAAACTGACCATAACAAAGAAATTGTTTATTTCATTTTAAATAAAATCTCAAAGTTATACTCTAAATGTAAGGTTGTACAGTTTTTCTGTTCCACTTCTTTCAAGTATTAGAAATATCCAGATAGCTTAGAATGCTATTTTCCCAACTGCAGCTCTAAATGAGACTAAGACTCAGTGTATTTTCAAGAAAAAGGGCTACAGATGATTATAAGTAAAAGGAAATACCCCCAAATCCCAATTATAGGATATTAATTTAAGATTTATAAGAAGTAAAGTAACCAAGTTACCAATCTTATCATGAAAGGCTGATTTATTTTGTATTAGGCAAGTTTGATTGTAAAAAGTTACATCTTTGATTCTTTGGCAGCTGCTACTGGTGTTTGTACAGGGCTTGTCATCACCCCAGATGACTGCTGATTGACAGGACTAATAGATTTTGTTTTAATTGTAAAAGAAGACAGATGAAAGCTTTTGGCCAGATGACTAACTGCTCATCTTGAGTAATAAACTTGCCTATTTCTCTCCTTCCATATTAAATATCTATTTTTAATTCACTATTAGCTAATCAAGTAAGGCTGCAGTTAAAAAAAAAAAAAGCAAGGATATAATATAAAAGTTCAAGCGTATCTCTTTGAAAAAACAGGTTTCTTCTTCTAACTTTGATACCAATTAGAAATTACTAAATAGAAACAACCAGGTGAAAGTTAAGTACTTTCCTGGTAGTTTCTCTTCTCTGCAGTTACAATAATTCTCAAAATTACACTTAAAAATATAGAAAGATTGAGAGGGGGAGCGTGCACATGCCTTAACTCTCTGAACTTCTTTTTTTCTCCCTAAGCACCTGAAAGAAAGCAACTTTAATTCTGTTTCTACCATCACAAAACCAAGAAAGTCAACATTTTATACACAATTTTAGCTGAGATACACCTGGAAAAGAAAGTGGATGTCTTCCTTCTTTTTGCTATATTTTATATTAATTGATATATATTCAAATCTATAATGCCACATTTTATCCAAAAACTATGTATCATATTTGTGACTGACCTAATAAAAAAATTCTTTACCACTAAAATGGTTTAAGTACAGAGAGACCTTACTCTGCTATAGAGTTGCACGTGACCTGTAGAGGCTAGTGCTTTGCTAACCAATAACCAGATGTTCAAGAAAGAGCCACAACATTTCTGGTTTACCTGACAAAGCAATCTATAAAGATGCTCTGTGGCCTCAAATTCTGCTCCCATGTATTTTCAAAGTATTTCTTTTTACTTTCTTTCTTCCTTTTGTCCTATGTCCACTAACTATAGAAAAGGAATTGGCATATCCTATCCAGTTCCATCCTTATATGCACACATCCAAAAGCATGCTTAACATACATTGTCTTTCAAAATTAAACAAATAAAACTTCAACCCTAGAAAACTAATTTGTCTCAATCTAGGAAAATATAAGTAGTAGAGTGAGTTCTTTAAAAAGAATTGTTTTGATTCTACTTTACATGGTAATTTACTGACTTTTTGAAGAAAATTACAAATAAACGTAACATCAAAAGAAACAGGAGCAAAAAAAAATACAACCCTGTATCATATTTCTCTGTTGACTAATGAGGTAAGAATGGTTTTTTTCCATCTATATTAGCAATTATTATTAATTTATGGCTGATTATCTGCTTAAAGAAGAAATAACACTCAAGAAATGATGAAACTATATAATTGTTTAACACATTTATCAAAATGCCTACAGTTACTATTTCAAATCGAGTTATAATAAATGCCTAGTCAAGGAAAAAAAGAGCAAGAAATGTTGTCTAATATAAGCTTTAAACAGATTTGATGGGGATGTTATGGTCTTCAGTTGTATTTCTCTTTAAAAATCCAATGATTGGGCTTCCCTGGTGGCGCAGTGGTTGCGCGTCCGCCTGCCGATGCGGGGAAACCGGGTTCGCGTTCATCAAAATTTTAAACTTCTGTGCTTCAAAGGACACTATCAAGAAAATGGAAAGGGCTTCCCTGGTGGCGCAGTGGTTGCGCGTCCGCCTGCCGATGCAGGGGAACAGGGTTCGCGCCCCGGTCTGGGAGGATCCCACGTGCCGCGGAGCGGCTGGGCCCGTGAGCCATGGCCGCTGGGCCTGCGCGTCCGGAGCCTGTGCTCCGCAACGGGAGAGGCCACAGCAGAGGAAGGCCCACATACCACACACACACAAAAAAAAAAAAAAAAAAAAATTCCAATGATTATTTTTAAGAGGAAGGGAGTAAATGAACATAAGTATCTGTTAAGTCAGCAAAGCAGAAAATGTTATACTCAACACTGTAATAGTAATAATGCAATGCTCAAAAACATGAAGAGCAAGCTGTCTACCTCTCACTTTATATCTGAATGCTGTCCCTGCTAAATGACTTTGATGAGCAATAATGGGTTCTATATATAAAAGGGCAAACGTATGGATGGGTTTCAGAGGTTAGTGGTCAAAAGCCTTTTTTGGAGTCACATAACTCACACTACAACCACTGATCCTCACATCTTTTCACTTGTGATTTAAAACCTTAAATATACCTAAATTCTATGTAGTCTGCACCTTTTGCCATTCAATAATATTAAATAAGTTATATTTTATTCAGGGCTCAGTAAGAAGCATTTTAAAAGTCAGAGAGAAAGCCCTTATTTCATAAGCACTAAAAGTCAAATTTTTATTTTAAAAATCAATTATATATTTTTTAAATGTATTGAAAACATTATTAACAATTCCTATCAATGGATAATACAAATTGCCATTTTCTTATTTCCAGTCACCTACTTCTTCACTCAAAATACTGAAAGCATAGTTCAGTTTTTTTCATGAAGAAATACAGATATTACAAACCATGTATCTGATAAGAAAAAGATTCCAGATTAATAGTCAAGAACTTAAAAACTACTATAGGTCCCTGACATTCCTAAAGATCTCTGGATCATTCTAACACCCCGAATTTGCAAAAGATACTATAGCATATACCTTCCCCCACAAAATTCACTAAAATATGACTGAAATTTTTAGGTGACCCTTTTCAGACCCTTGATGGTTCCATAAATAATGGACTAAAGTAATTTGTGATACCATTAAAATAAATTCTGCCATGCAAATAAACTAAAGTCCATTAAGTTACATCATTACAGTAGCTACATTAACCTTACCTGTCTGTACAAAACCAGAGTAGTGCTTCCAAGGGCTGATGATGGCCACTATACCACTATATAGCACATAGGCCGTCATGATAAAGAGAAGGATGGCAGTGGATATTGTATAGCAGGGAGAAGTCAGTTTACACTAGCAGTAATCCAAACGTGGGTATATTTATAAAGTGGCTGAATACAAGGTTGCTGGGTAGCCAGCTATGCTCACTCACTAGCTAAGCAACTCACAGATGGCACATGGGCCACTGGGTGCTTTATCAAGATCACAAATTTCTATATCACTCTCTGGGATCACTAGAACAATTTAAATCTTAAATCTTAATGCATCTGGAAATGCCAGGTGCTTTGGCATACTTATGTATAATTAACCTTATGAAATAACTTGAAAAAATACCTAATAAAATAACTGCACATAAAAAGATGCAATGAAAGGTTGTCCTTTCACAAGAAAATTAGGCTCTAAGTAATTACTTGCACCTCACACTTTACACTCCCACAATAAACAAATAAATAAGTAAATAAATAAAAGTGTCCTACTGTTCAACATCTTCCTGCCTTTGCCTGTGGTGATGGTCTGCCAGAAACAAAACCCTCTCACCTCCCTCAAGTGTGGGGAACCTTCTCTATTTCCCTCACACTCCTTTCTCAGTGAACCCATGATCCGTAGTACATACTTCCATTAGAATACTCAGAACAATGTATTATAATTGAATATTAATATATGCCTCCCAACTATACCCTGGCAAGGATCATGCCTTTCTTAGGCTGTTTTGAAGTATAATTGATTTACCCAAGCCATAGTATAAGTCTGATAGCAATTTCCTTTTATTATAGTCTGAGGTAAAAGCATCTCATACCCAATTCTGTGTTTGTGTCTTAGCTGTTTCTAGTAAAGTTCTTTCTTACCACTTGGCTTTGATAGGAGGTGATTTCTCACCTCTGGCCTTTACCATACCAAACTATAACCACATTTAGTCAAACATTTATATCTTTGCTAATTTCCAGTTAGCCCCTCTCCACATGTTCCCCTTTCACAAACCTCCTGGATTAGATCAGTAAGGAATGGCTGCTGGCAGCTGTATGCCGTTCAATTTTGCTACCACTAAAGCATGTGAATATTTCATTGTTTAGGCATTGCAGAGACTCTCAGCAAACATTTACTCTGGGTTCTTGGATTAGAAGAACATTTGTGGTAGGCAAAAGGTAAATAATAAACCACAATGCTACTCAACCAGTGACCTAAAAGCCTTTTGACATCTGACTCTATTGCTTACTAAATCATTGTGCATATAAACAAAGATTCAACCCTTTGTTGCTACTACCATTTATATTTCTAAAACACAGTTCCTTCAGTTATTTGGTTTATTTAAAATAAGCTAAAGTAAGGCACGATAGTTCAGTGGCTTGCAAACTAACATAAAAAGTATCAGAATATGAATTCATCTGTTACTGACTGACTACGTCATAATATAAGCTGTCAGGGCTTCCCTGGTGGCACAGTGGTTAAGAATCCGCCTGCCCATGCAGGGGACATGGGTTCAAGCCCTGGTCCAAGGAAGATCCCACATGCCACGGAGCAACTAAGCCCGTGCGCCACAACTACTGAGCCTGTGCTCAAGAGCCTGCGAGCCACAACTACTGAGCCCGCGTGCCTCAACTACTGAAGCCCAAAAGCCTAGAGCCCATGATCCGCAACAAGAGAAGTCACCGCAATGAGAAGCCCGCGCATCACAACGAAGAGTAGCCCCCGCTCACTGCAACTAGAGAAAGCCCACGCACAGCAATGAAGACCCAACACAGCCAAAATTAATTTTAAAAATAAAAATAAATAAATTTATATTTAAAAATAAGCTGTCAGAACGCTGGTTTCCTCCAATATAAGTCTATTATACAAATTTCAACTATAATGAAGCAATACCCATGAATCTTCAGTTCTGTGTGTCAGAAACAAAAACAAATTCAGTATACTCAAAGGCACTTGCTGAATGCCTTGTACAGTCAAGCACTATGCTGGGCACATGGGAGAGGATGAGTAAGAGCCATCACTGCTCTTTAGGGGTTTAAGATCTAGTGGGACAAACCGATATAAACAAGCAATAGCAATGAACAATTAGCTCACTGAAGATATGATTGAAGATAGCTCATCAGTCCCCTCCTGATATGTTGTAAGGCTGATATACGGTGTACAACAAACACATGTTGAACAAATGAACTAATCAATCAATCAAACTGTAATAATTGCTCTAATAAGGGTAAAACAGTAAAAAAAAAAAAAAAAAAAAAAAAAGAAAGAAAGAAAAGAAAAAGGGATTAATTCCAACTTAGTGGGTCTCAGAGAGCCTCACGGAGAGGAAGGCTTGAATTAGGTTTTGAAGAATGAGCTCCATTTGGGCAAGTTGAGATGAAGTGGGGTACTCTGGGGACAGAGTAAGGGAAACTCTTCCTCACTAAAACAACAGAGCCTAACAATATCTCCCCCATCTCACTTTCCCCTGGGGTCCATTCACTTTGATAGTGGCTGTCACCATCTTACTGGCAGCAAGAGATGTGTTGCTTCCCTCATCAAACTTCAACGGGCACTTGGCAAACATCTGTTCAGTGAAAGACCCAACTAGTGGAAGTAGAGAAAAACAATAGTAAAACCTTCCTTTGATTCTCTTCAGTTATAGCTGATGACATTTTCAAAAAGACTCAAAATGCCAAGGTTAAAAAAAACTAAGCAGAGGGCTTCCCTGGTGGCGCGGTGGTTGAGAGCCCACCTGCCGATGCAGGGGACACGGGTTCGTGTCCCAGTCCGGGAAGATCCCACATGCCGCGGAGCGGCTGGGCCCATGAGCCATGGCCGCTGAGCCTGCGCGTCCCAAGCCTGTGCTCCGCAATGGGAGAGGCCACAACAGTGAGAGGCCCGCGTACCGCAAAAAAAAAAAAAAAAAAAAAATACTAAGCAGAGAATATCATTAATTATTTAACTAATTCAATTAAATAAAAAGTCTGACTTACACAGTCAGCTTTCCAAATCTATCTTCATATAGTTAGGAGGTTTGCCCCAGGAGTTGGATCAGGTCATTCTAATTCCTAAAATAGCTACATTCTAACCCCAAAGGTTCCGTGCAACTTCCCAAGTTTCTTACTTTCTACTTCCTAAGGTTGCTTTCATGTAAAGGGACCACCTGGTGATGCACCATGCAGGAGCTAACTGGAATATTTTGACAAGGCTTAGGGCACACTCCTCCCACTAGACTCCTGTTCTTATCTAAGCTATCTGGGAAGACTAAGGTGAAAGAGTCAATGACTCTCCCTGACCTCCCCTTAACCAAGTTCAGGAATGGCCTTTAATCACATTAGAGCTCTAAAAGAATGATAGCACTCCATCAAAAAAAGTAACCGAACAATTGAACAATTCATACCTTCATTCATGACTTAAAGACAGTCTACTACAGTTCACACTATCACAGGCAACATCACAGAGATTCTTTTTTTTGCGGTACGCGGGCCTCTCACTGTTGTGGCCTCTCCCGTTGCGGAGCGCAGGCTCAGCGGCCACGGCTCACGGGCCCAGCCGCTCCGCGGCACGTGGAATGTTCACACTATCACAGGCAACATCACAGAGATTCTTTTTTTTGCGGTACGCGGGCCTCTCACTGTTGTGGCCTCTCCCGTTGCGGAGCGCAGGCTCAGCGGCCACGGCTCACGGGCCCAGCCGCTCCGCGGCACGTGGGATCCTCCCCAGACCGGGGCACGAACCCGCGTCCCCTGCATCGGCAGATGGACTCTCAACCACTGCACCACCAGGGAAGCCCCATCACAGAGGCTCTTTTTCTACCACCTCAAACTTATTGGCCCTTAAAAAGTCAGGAAGGGAAAATGTTTTTTCCCAATTGTTAAATTCACCAAGGGAACTACACCCTCTTATCTAACTTTATATTGTTAAAATTTTTAGTCCTTTAATAATAAAGTGAAACCCTCATAATGTTTTTCAAGAAAAACAGTAGGGAAATGTTTTAAGCACTCTAAAAAATTAAATGTGAGAAAAATAGTTTGGCACTTAACAATATGTTCATATCTCTGGGGAAATGTTAAATCCAAGAACCTGATAAGTGGATTTTACCACAACACATTTTAATGACACTTTCTAACTTTTACAAGATAAGTTTTCTTTTTACCTTCCTGCTGCTACCAGTATTTTTCTCACATCTCTATCCCTATAGTCGTCTCATTTTATTTCCTTCTCTTGCCTTTTCTCCTATTTCCTTCTAATTAACTTCAGCCATAAGAAAAGAATATTTCCATATTGACTATGTGTATGAATTCTTATACCTAATCCAAGACAAAGATATGTTAAGAAAGCAGTTCCCAACACATATTTTCATGTTATTAAAAAAGAGGCCATATTTGGGAAATATTTGGTTGAATAAAGGTAAAGAAGTCTCTCTTCTCCCCTCCATTCTTATTTTTTAATTATAGGACTACTCAGAACCCTCACAATATGCCAAAGGAGATACTATGTACACCTCTTCTAAATTTATTTAACCACAGAATTTTTTCATCCTCAGTGAATCCAGTAGAATGTACTTTAAGAACTGTTTTCCTAAATTAAAAATAAGGAAAAAATTTAATATGGGTATAACACATGCAAAAGGTGAGTATATTAAAGTTTCCGGGGAAAAAGAGAACATTATGCCACAAGGCAATAAAAAAAAGGGGGGGTGACTACAGGTAGCACTTATTTTATTAGGATCCAACTGTGAAAACTAATCTAATTAGAGGTGAGTATGTAGGAAATGCATTAATCTTCCAAAAGTATTTAAGAGGAAATCAAGCTATGAACAACAATATTACAACATGGAAGTAATATATGAAATAGGAATACGGAACTTCTTTAAAATTAGTTTACTTTAGTTACTTTTAAAAATCACTGTAATAAAAATGACAGGATAAGTGGTGAGACAATCTATACTACAGAAAATATATGGTTATTAACCTAGACAACTTCCACACATAGTTCAATGCTTAGCTCACATCACCTCACCTTCCTTCTTTCTCCTGCTTTTCAGTGTTCCCATAGCACCCTATAAGTGGTACTACTGTTAACATATTGTATTGAAATAATTTATTTTCTCATCTGACTTCCTGTCTAGACTGTAAGCTCCTTGAGAATGGGGATATTATATCTGAATCTAACACTTCATAAATTATTAGAGTGCTTATAGTTAGTAACTTAATTGGTTCTCTCAAATTCAGTAATTACTAACTTACTTAGCAAACATTCATAAGGATTAACTGAGTATCCAAAATGTTGGTATAATGGAGTCACCATTAAGCATTACTCATTTTTCCTCCTCATGATATAAACAGCCAGCATCTGGCACATAGTAGGCCCTTAACAAATGCATATTGAAATAATCATTCAATCAATTATCCCAAGTTTGACCACAAGTTTAGGTCTTAGTAGAGGGGCAGGATAGTTCAAAATCTAAGAACAACTCTTTAATCGCTCATGAGTTTTGCATCTCAGAACTAGCTCTACCTGATCCTTCCTAAAAGCTGCTATACTCAAGCCTGGCTTCTGACTGCTGCTGAGTACTGCACCTGGCAATAGGAGAGACAGAAATTTCAGCACTAAGGCACCATTCTCAACTCCCTGCAGCCAAAAGAAATTCCTATACAAGGTAAAGAAATAGGTGCTAATTGAAAAACTCAGAATTTTTAAAGCCACCCCAACAACTCTGAAGACCGAAATCACTTTTTTTGTAGACAATCACAGCCTAACAATGAGTTGATTTCCCGTACTTAGCACCTTTGTCACCTATGTAGACATATGTCCGTCACTTCTTTTTCAATATTCTTTCCAATTAATTATATTCTAGTGTAAACCCATTCTTCCCACTCTAATATTCTCCCTGTCTTAACTACATACACGTTACCTTTCCCAGATGGTATAATTAAATACTTAAAAATTAAAAAGTAGTCAGAATTCTGCCTTCACAAAAATGCGCAAAGATACAGCATTTCTTTTAAGCTACAGCAATTACCCATCAGCCTAAAGGCCATCTAAATTTTAAAATCTTCAGGGAGAAGCATGACAGCAGAATGCTCCAAGGATGAGTTAAAGACTCTTGTCACCATACAGACTATGACTTCTTTGGAAGTTTATTCTCTTAGTAGAGATATACTATTCTTTCACAAGTTGCTTAGGATGGACATATAAGTTCTCTCCAACAAGGGCTCTGGAATGTGATTTTTTTAAAGTAAAGACTGCATTAACAGAAATTCAAACAGAAATGTGAATTAAAGGGGTAATTTCAGATGTAGTGAAAAGCTGTAATGTCCATTCAAAGTAATGAAGGCACACAGCATTAATCTCCTAAAAAGATTCAAATGCTATGAGCAGAGCAATTCTATTCCTTGGTAGGAACAAATTAAGATGATTTCCCTTATAGAAATTGCCATAATTACAAGTAATTATCTTGTACTCTCTAAATTTACCACTATAGCACATTCTGCAAATATCATTCCCTTCGAATACTTTATCTGGAAATACAGGAGAGACCGTTGCTTTGTGAATTGTGCTACAGACCTCAAAATGACTGTTTAACAGTTCTACATAATATGTGTAGTAAAGAGATGACATTCTGAAGTTGGAAAGGCTTGAAATTCCAAATTTATGATATTCCTATCATCAGGTAACTAACACTACCCAAAGGATTACAAACATGAGAATGGCAAACATTCAGATATAAACTTGAGTCAAGTGTGACTTATGCATGAAACAATGAGGAGAATCATTCTGATATGCATAGGGCAATCATGAAAAACATGTAAACAGCTGCTGTAGTATTTATAAAAATCCTTGCAGAGCCAAATAAAATCCCATCATTTACAACCTACTCAGTTTTTCATTTCTCTTTAATAAGAAATTGTGCGAAAGACCGGTTACTCACCAAGCATTAAGAGGAGAATAAGCATGTGAAAACCTAATTCACCATCTTTGGGGCCAATTACTGTCTGGATTTCAGCTGGCATTTGAAGTTCATTCTCCAGCCAAACTGGGATTCCTTACCATGTTGTAAAAACATGCTCAGAGCTTGCCTTTCCCTCCATTATTCTCACTGCCTAGAATGGTCTCCTTGTCTCCCTCTAGTAAGCCCACCAAGTCTAGCTGAAATGCCACTCCACCATGCAAACTCTCTTGGTCGACTAATTCCTACCCCGAACTCCAAACCCCTCCCTTTCTTCCACCAACTCAGCTGTGCCCTCTCCTTTTAGTCACTCTCTCTGGTGATACTTAACATATGCCACCTCACATTTCAGACATTTGTGCACTTGTCTTAACCTCCCTTCTAGAGGAAATGTATTTTATTCATATTTGCATCTCCAACAGCTTTAATAAATGCTTACTAATTTGATCATTTAAAAGAAATTTGATTTTTAATATTATTATTGAAATAGCCTCTAAAAGGGCTACAGTGTCCATTAAGAAATCATATAATTTTTAAACTCTGAATATCTGGTTCTATTTAATCAAAAATCATATATTTTTATATTAGTGTTTAAAACTCATCCATAGTGATATTATAACCTCTGTGCGTATCAATCTTCCCTAGTCTATTTGGTCAGTATAAATGTTAATTATATTTGCATATGTAATTACATATAGTCAATAACCTATAATTTTTTTAACATCTTTATTAGAGTATAATTGCTTTACAATGGTGTGTCAGTTTCTGCTTTATAACAAAGTGAATCATTTACACATATACATTATGTCCCCATATCTCTTCCCTCTTGCATCTCCCTCCCTATCCCACCCCTCTAGGTGGTCACAAAGCACCGAGCTGATCTCCCTGTGCTAGGCAGCTGCTTCCCACTAGCTATCTATTTTACGTTTGGTAGTGTATATATGTCCATGCCACTCTCTCACTTTGTCCCAGCCTACCCTTCCCCCTCCCCATATCCTCAAGTCCATTCTCTAATAGTTCTGCATCTTTATTCCCATCTTGCCCCTATCAATAACCTATAATTTAAGATCCTTCCTTTAGCTGGTATCTCTTAAAGTTAGAATTTTTAATTTAAATTTTAAACAAAAAGATAAAGAAATCTACTCATTTTCTCCACATTTTATCCTATTTTAATCAACTTCTAAATGTCAGCAGTATATTCTGTAGACTTATAATAATTTAAAAATTAGCTTTAGGGATTTTACATTCTCATTCATTCTTAATCCAGAATGATGGAATGCAACAATATATTATGAATTCACTTTTAAAAATTAAGTCAGAGAGTTCTGTTCAAATTAATACAGACGATTTACCCACAGTTATAGTTATACTAGAAACACTGGTTCCATAATAGCCCAGTTCTTCTAAATTGTTTGTTTCATGACCACTATAAATGGGATAGCATTTATATGGTTCATTAAAATTTCCTGAGAAACATAGCTATCATCAGAAATAATTAGAACCATGACAAGTATATTCTGATACATTTATTATCAATGAGGTCTATTTCATATTTGTGTTAACCTACGTAAACTGTTTGCTTTTCAGATAAGTTATTCTGTCTCTATTGATAGTGATCATTAATTTTTCTTCCCTTATTCTTGGTCCTTTTGTGTCACCTACTCCCACCTAGAGCTGGTCTTACCTTAAAATTACAGAGTACATGGTGTTTGTGGTCAATGTCCTCTATTTCTACTCTCGGCTATCTTTTTCTCCTGTCCCCCCAAATGCTACCTGTTAATGCTACTTCTTTTCTACTCAGGGTCCCCATCAAAGTGACCCCATCCTCCACTTCAAACTAGGCCTCTCAGTGACCAGGGACCTGATGTTTCATGAATCCCTCCCTACCAGCTATATCAAGAGGTTATAAGGATCCTGTTTCTGAATGTCTTGCTGGGTGACAGAGCAGCAAAGTTAACAGACAGCAAACAAATGCTACTGTCATATTTGCATTTTACTACAGATTTTTAAAGCATTGGCACAAAAGAATTTTAGGAAAATAAGTCACAGAAGAGGTGTCTGAAAGCAAATAGATTTCTTGTGTCTTCAGAATATATCATCTATATAACTGTCTTTTCTTTTTTTTTTTTTTTAACAAAACAAGCCCCACCCTAGATTCTGAATTCCTAGAGAAAAGATAGAAGCAGTACAGCCCAGTGGACATGGCCCTCTCCTTAGAGTACCCAGCTCTATCGCCTGCCTCTGAATAGCTACATGATTCTGAGGGAGCCAGCTTACCCTACTGGTACTCTACTTTCTAATCTGTAAAATTAAATGCTCCTTAAAGTTCCTCTCATTTCTAAAAAATGTTTTAGTCTCAGTATTATAAATGCTGACTAGCAAGAGCCTATGCTAAAACAAAAAAGGTTGTTTAAAATTAATATTTATGTAGCTAAAGAGATAATGTTTTAGTTAATCAATATATAACTAATTAATATTTCAATAAACCCCACATTCCTTCGTCATTTCTTCTCATAGGCAATCAGCTATAATCCCTAAGATATACAAATCTAGCCTTCATATAAACTACTAATACTAGTTCCCTCTACAATAGTTGATTATTATGTGTATATATTTGAACAAGTTATTGAAAAAAACTGCCAAGCCACATACTAAAGCAAAGTCAGAAAAGGAAAAACTGGAGTGGTATTTATCAAATCATTCAAAATGTTTTCAGTCCCTGTGACCAAGCACCCTCAAATGTATCTAACATTCAGTAATCAATAGCATAATAAATATCTCACTTATCAAAAGGTCATTTATTGGGCTTCCCTGGTGGCGAGTGGTTAAGAATCCACCTGCCAATGCAGGGGACACACGTTCAAGCCCTGGTCCGGGAAGATCCCACGTGCCGCAGAGCAACTGAGCCCAAGCGCCACAACTACTGAGCCTGCACTCTAGAGCCCGCGAGCCACAACTACTGAGCCCGGGTGCCACAACTACTGAAGCCCACATGCCTAGAGCCCATCCTCTGAATCAAGAGAAGCCACCGCGGGCTTCCCTGGTGGCGCAGTGGTTGAGAATCCGCCTGCCGATGCAGGGGATACGGGTTCGTGCCCCGGTCCGGGAAGATCCCACATGCCGCGGAGCGGCTGGGCCTGTGAGCCATGGCCGCTGAGCCTGCGCGTCCGGAGCCTGTGCTCCGCAACGGGAGAGGCCACAACAGTGAGAAGCCTGCGTACCAAAAAAAAAAAAAAAAAAAAAAGAAGCCACCGCAATTAGAAGCCCGTGCACCGCAACGAAGAGAAGCCCCCTCTCCCCGCAACTAGAGAAAGCCTGCACCCAGCAATGAACACCAAATGCACCCAAAAATCAATCAATAAATTTTTTTTAAACAGCAGGTTATTAGTCATCAATTTTATACACATCAGTGTATACATGTCAATCCCAATCACCCAATTCATCACCCCACCACTCCACCACCCCACTGCTTTCCCACCTTGGTGTCCATACGTTTGTTCTCTATAACTGTGTCTCAATTTCTGCCCTGCAAACCAGTGCATCTGTACCATTTTTCTAGGTTCCACATATATGCGTTAATAAACGATATGTTTTTCTCTTTCTGACTTACTTCACTCTGTATGACAGTCTCTAGATCCATCCACGTCCCAACAAATGACCCAATTTCGTTCCTTTTTATGGCTGAGTAATAGTCCATTGTATATAT
>NC_041232.1:5852556-5853159 GCF_002837175.3 Physeter macrocephalus | reverse complement strand
TTTTGGATTGGGTTGTTTGTTTTTTTGATATTGAGCTGCATGAGCTGCTTGTATATTTTGGAGATTAATCCTTTGTCAGTTCCTTTGTTTGCAAATATTCTCTCCCATTCTGAGGGTTGTCTTTTCTTCTTGTTTATGGTTTCCCGTGCTGTGCAAAAGCTTTGAAGTTTCATTAGGTCCCATTTGTTTATTTTTGTATTTATTTCCATTACTCTAGAAGGTGGATCAAAAAAGATCTTGCTGTGATTTATTATCAAGGAGTGTTCTTCCTATGTTTTCCACTAAGAGTTTTATAGTGTGCGGTTTTACATTTAGGTCTCTAATTCATTTTGAGTTTATTTTTGTGTATGGTGTTAGGGAGTGTTCTAATTTCATTCTTTTACATGTTGTTGCCCAGTTTTCCCAGCACCACTTACTGAAGAGATTGTCTTTTCTACATTGTATATCCTTGCTTCCTTTGTCATAGATTAGTTGACCATAGGTGTGTGAGTTTATCTCTGGGCTTTCTATCTTGTTCCATTGATCTATGTTTCTGTTTTTGTGCCAGTACCATATTGTCTTCATTACTATAGCTTTGTAGTATAGTCTGAAGTCAGGAAGTCT
>NC_041232.1:5850345-5852462 GCF_002837175.3 Physeter macrocephalus | reverse complement strand
TTTTCCAATTTGTATTCCTTTAATTTCTTTTTCTTCTCTGATTGCCATGGCTAGGACTTCCAAAACTATGTTGAATAATAGTGGTGAGAGTGGACATCCTTGTCTTGTTCCTGATCTTACAGGAAAAGCTTTCAGTTTTTCACCATGGGGAATGATTTTTGCTGTGGGTTTCTCGTAAATGGCCTTTATTATGTTAAGGTAGGTTCCCTCTATGCCCAATTTCTGGAGAGTTTTTATCATAAATGGGTGTTGAATTTTTTCAAAAGCTTTTTTTGCATCTATTGAGATGATCATATGGTTTTTCTTCTTCAATTTGTTAATATGGTTTATCACATTGATTGATTTGCGTGTATTGAAGAATCCTTGCATACCTGGGACAAATCCCACTTGATCATGGTGTATGATCCTTTTAATGTGTTGTTGGATTCTGTTTGCTAGTATTTTGTTGAGGATTTTTGCACCTATATTCATCAGTGATATTGGTCTGCAGTTTTCTTTTTTTGTAGTACCTTTGTCTGGTTTTGGTATCAGGTTGATGGTGGCCTCATAAAATGAGTTTGGGAGTGTTCCTTCCTCCGCAATTTTTTGGAAGAGTTTGAGAAGGATGGGTGTTAGCTCTTCTCTAAATGTTTGACAGAATTCACCTGTGAAACCATCTGGTCCTGGACTTTTGTTTGTTGGAAGATTTTTAATCACAGTTTCAATTTCATTACTTGTGATTGGTCTGTTCATATTTTCTATTTCTTCCAGGTTCAGTCTTGGAAGGTTATACCTTTCTAATAATTTGTCCATTTCTTCCAGGTTGTCCACTTTATTGGCATAGAGTTGCTGGTAGTAGTCTCTTAGGATGCTTTGTATTTCTGCGGTGTCTGTTGTAACTTCTCCTTTTTCATTTCTAATATTATTGATTTGAGTCCTCTCCCTCTTTTTCTTGATGAGTCTGGCTAATGGTTTATCAATTTTGTTTATCTTCTCAAAGAACCAGCCATTAGTTTTATTGTTCTTTGCTGTTGTTTTCTTTGTTTCTATTTCATTTATTTCTGCTCTGAATATTATGGTTTCTTTCCTTCTGCTAACTTTGGGTTTTGTGTGTTCTTCCTTCTCTAATTCCTTTAGGTGTAAGGTTAGATTGTTTATTTGAGATTTTTCTTGTTTCTTAAGGTTGGCTTGTATAGCTATAAAGTTCCGTCTTACAACTGCTTTTGCTGCATCCCATAGGTTTTGGATCGTCGTGTGTTTTTGTTGTCATTTGCCTCTAGGTGTTTTTTGATTTCTTCACTGATCTCTTTGTTATTTAGTAACGTATTGCTCAGCCTCCATGTGTTTGTGTTTTTTACGTTCTTTTCCCTATAATTCATTTCTAATCTCATAGCATTGTGGTCAGAAAAGATGCTTGATATGATTTCAATTTTCTTATATATCTTCTTCTTGGATTGATCCCATGATCATTATGTAGTGTCCTTCCTTACCTCTTGTAACATTTTTATATTAAAGTCTATTTTATCTGATATGAGTATTGCTACTCCAGCTTTCTTTTCATTTCCCTTTGCATAGAATATCTTTTTCCATCCCCTCACTTTCAGTCTGTATGTGTCCTTAGGTCTGAAGTAGGTCTCTTGTAGATAGCATATATATGGGTCTTGTTTTTGTATCCATTCAGCAAGCCTGTGTCTTTTGGTTGGAGCATTTAATCCATTAACGTTTAAGGTAATTATCAATATATATGTTCCTATGACCATTTTCTTAATTGTTTGGGGTTTGTTTTTGTAGGTCCTCTTCTTCTCTTGTGTTTCCCACTTATAGAAGTTCCTTTAGGATTTGTTATAGAGCTGGTTTGGTGGTGCTGAATTCTCTTAGCTTTTGCTTGTCTGTAAAGCTTTTGATTTCTCCATCAAATCTGAATGAGATCCTTGCTGGGTAGAGTAATCTTGGTTGTAGGTTCTTCCCTTTCAACACTTTAAGTATATCATGCCATTCCCTTCTGGCTTGTACAGTTTCTGTTGAGAAATCAGCTGTTAACCTTATGGGTGTACCCTTGTATGTTATTTCTTGTTTTTCCCTTGCTGCTTTCAATAATTTTTCTTTGCCTTTAATTTTTGCCAATTTGATTACCATGT
>NC_041232.1:5825831-5849824 GCF_002837175.3 Physeter macrocephalus | reverse complement strand
GGGGTTGTATCTTGTTCCTTCATCTGGTACATAGCCCTCTGCCTTTTCATCTTGTCTTCCTGTGAATGTGGGTTTTGTTCCACAGGCTGCAGGATTGTAGTTCTTCTTGCTTCTGCTGTCTGCCCTCCAAAATAATTTTTGTTTTAAAAGGTCATTTATTAACCATCTTAAGCATCTAAAACATAGCCTAAAACCAGAAAATATTTTTAAAAATACCCTTTAAGTAGTCAAAATAGAAAGTCACAGTTCGTACTCTAAAGTTCATACACTCATAAGAGAAACCCTCATTCATTCAGAGTCTACTTACTTTCATCTCAGTCACAAGCTAAGGCTCAGTTAGCTGCACTTCTCACCCACCACAGATAGGAAACAAATACATAAAACAGAATTGCAAGAGGTAGGCACATGACAGCAGCATTACTTTGGGCAACATGGTAAGAAAGGTAAAAACCACACAAAGACATCATAAAAGTATTTCTTTTTAAATAAAGTTATTTATTTATTTATTTTTGGCTGCATTGGTTCTTTGTTGCTGCATGCAGGCTTTCTCTAGTTGCAGCGAGCGGGGGTTACTCTTCATTGCAGTGTGCGGGCTTCTCATTGCAGTGGCTTCTCTTACTGCAGAGCATGGACCCTAGGCACGCAGGCTTCAGTAGCTGTGGCATGCGGGCTCACTAGTTGTGGCTCGCAGGCTCTAGAGCATGGGCTTAGTTGTGGCGCATGGGCTTAGTTGCCCCACGGCATGTGGGATCTTCCCGGACCAGGGATCAAACCCGTGTCCCCTGCACTGGCAGGTGGATTCTTAACCACTGCGCCACCAGGGGAGTCCCAAAAATATTTTAAAAGGCACAAAAAAACAATCTGGGGTCAGTCAGTATAGGAACAAATAATTCTACATTCCTTAAAAGCTCCTATAGTAGTGCTGCATTATGCCAGAGTAGAATAATTCATGTTTGTGATAATGATCCTGAGTAATCAAGAGAAGCTTAGTACCTTCTGTTTAAGAAGACAGAAAATGTGTTATATATTTTAGAAAATTTCACATTAAAAAATGGCTGAAATTTAACAAGGGCTGGCAGTTAATGAATTAAGTTTGAGTTAACAAGAAATTCACAAGAACACCACAGATAAATATTAGCATAGTGATTTTCCATAAAAACCATGGTGACTACAGAATATTAAAATTCATAACTAATCCCTCAAACACATTTTAGTCTTAATTTCAATATTTATCACCACCATTCCTAACCCCCCAATACTAATTGAACCAAAGTAAATTACTAGTTTTGTAGGTAAAAGATGGTGAAACATCAGCAGTTTCATATGGTTCAACCTAATATATTTACCAAAATTACTAACAATAAAGTAGTTTGCATTTATCTTTTATTTCTCCAGCCCACCCTCTGTTGGAAAAAAACTAATTATTAAGTAATAAAGACCCGAAGTCCACCAAAATGATCATGGGTCCACCATCACTCAAACACTATGACATTTTCTTTCTACTCCTCAAAAACATAATAATCTTATTTATTTATGCCTGAGAATCTCAACTCTGCAAACATGTTTCCAAAAATATCTGACAGATCTGGGCTTAAGCATTTCAGCTTTTCACAGATAACCACAATTTAACATAATCCTGAAAATAAGTGTGTGCATTTCCATTATGTTCATTTATAAATATTTAAAATATAAAATATGCTTAACAATTAATTGTCAGAGCAATGACGTACTGAACCAGATAAATATAATGGACATTCAAAGTTTTTAGTTATATAAAACAAGGTGGCATTCAGTTTGTTTTCAGATTCAAATATTGCATTTTGATTTTCCTTAAAACAAGGAACGCCTACATTGGACAAGTCAAAATAAGGAATCACTTATCAATTTTAAAATCCCAATTTCTTATCTATTGATAATAAATGTTGTTTTGTCAATATAGGACATAAGTTATCCCAGGATGTACAACAAAGTTTCCTTGAAGGTTTCTTCCTTCTCTACTCCCACTATTACCTTTCTCGGTTCAAGTTTACGTATATTGTGTGTTTAGGAAAGTATATATCCAAACACAATGAGTTCCCGCAATAAGCTCCTGGCTCCCAACTCCACTTTGTCCCTATTCCAAATGGTAACTGCTCTCTAACTCAGAACTACCTCAAAAATCTGTGTTTCCACAAGCCTCAGTCTTCCAACTTGATGTAAATCCAAAATATTACCTCCCATAAAGTAAATAATGCTGGAAATATAAGTGCATTCATGAATGGACATTGGCGTACACAACCAGACGTAAGCTATAGAAATTTCAGTCCTTTGATAGTCCAAACTGAGAGACGCCTACCAGCAGAAAGCTTATGTGCAGCTTTGACAACTGACATCAAGTTTATTTCAGGTACTTTTTCCAGAAATGTTACATTTATTACACAGAAGGTATAAGCCAAAGGATACAATTTTATGTTTTTCCTTACCATATATGCTAAAAGAATAGAATACTCAAAATAACGAAGACAGAACACTCTAACAGAATAAATAACAAAGTGTGCTGAAAAAGGAATATAGTTAAAGGGCTCAATCATGTGAGAATACACCTCTTAGCTACAAAAATCTAAAAGAGGGCACTAACAAGAAAGTACAGGACAAAAGCGTCATATATATCCTAAAAATGTCAGTCGAATGATATAATTTTTATAGCTTTCAATAAAACTGCATGGTTTTAGCACATCAATAAAAAGCAAAGTCTTAAAGCTGAGACATACATTGTTATTAATGATATAATGAATTCGCTGTGGAAGTTAAAGCTGACAAGGCCGGCTGGGATTTCAGGTTTTCTCTTGCTTCTGCTGTGTTTTCCACAGCATGTCATCACTGTGACTGACCAGTAAAATGAAGGTGGCTGATGGCGCCTTTTCTTGAAGTTGGGCCAATTCATCTCTGTAGCCTCTCACAATGGCAATGTTTACTGGCTAGCTCCTGAACAGTAAAGGTGCCAAATCAGATTTCCTCATCATTGACTTCTTTCACTTCGTATCAAGTCTATCAACTATTCCCAGCTTCTCAAATGTCCCTGGAAGTAGTTTTCTATAGATGACCATTCCCTACCAGTTTTACAAGATCCAAAATATTTCGGGCTGAAGGGAATAAAGATTTACTCCAGTGGTTTACAACCATGGTATTGCTGCACTTGTATATTGTGATCCAGCTGTGAGATGTATCACAAGTAACTGTAACTTTTTCCCCCTTTTTTTCATTTGAGGTAAAGTTCATATAACATAAAATTAACCATTTTGAGGTGTACAATTCAGTTGCATTCAGCACATACACAATGTTGTGCAGCCATCACCTCATAACTGGGACTTTATTTTTAATAGGTAAGGAGTTAAGATTATCCCTTTAATGAATCACCCTGACTCATAGTCAATATGGTGTTCTGAGAAGGTAAGAAAAAGAGATAAACTTGCAAGTTAGGCATTTCCAATAACTGGCAAGTCAGAGAATCTTGCCAGCTGGTTGAAGATCACTGACCATCATATTCCATAAATGCGTTGCATTTTTTCAAATATTCACTCTTTCAGTTCCTACTCTGTGCCTGTGCCCTCAACCTTACACTGATAGAGGCAGTCATACTGACAGTTACAGTACAGAGCTATGACTATGGCTCATACAAGTATGGTCAAAGGAAGGTGTGGCCAACTATACCCAGCAATTATGTAGAAAGATTCACTAAGGAGGAGAAGATTGAGTAAGTTCTTAAGGTATGACCAGTGACAAAAGGAAGCGAGTTAAGAATATAAGAAGACATTCTATGCAAAGGAAGAAGTATGTACAAATGCACAGAAGCCTGGTAAGCTGTGTCCAGCTAGATTACAGGGTACCATCATACTAACAGGAAAAGTGTAGTAAGCACATTTTATGTGTCAGACACTCCTTGTAAGCATTTTACATTATATCTTCAAAGTCACACCAAGAGCTAGGTGGCCACTCATATTAAATAGATGAGACATCTGAAGTACAGAAAGGCTGAATAACTTGGCTATGCAGCTACTAGAGGCTGCACTGGAATTCAAACCCAGGCAGTCCAGCTTCAGAGCCCATCCTCTTCATCACTATACTATATAACCTACACTACATTCTTCTGTTTTCTTCTCCTCTTTAATAAAATTAATCACTTAAGGCAAGATCTTTTATGATGGAAACTAAGTACACCACAGCACACTGAGGGTGAACAAATGACTGGCATGAACAATGAGAGGGCACCACTAAGAACCCCTTGTGGCCCCCACACAAACAAGGGAAGAGTGGCAAACTGTATTGAGAGTACAGCTTAATTTATTTCTTATTCTTTTAGATTAAAAAATACACAAAAACAGAAGTCCTCATACTTCCCCATAACCCAGTCATTTTCTTGCACACTCCCTAGCCCAAGGTGTGTTCACTCCACTTTGGAGACATCTACTAGACAATGGAGAGACATGGCAGAGTTTTAAGAAGGTGAATAAATACATGTGTTTCTTTAAACAATTACTCTAGAAGGAATAAGAAGGGAAAATTAGAGGAAAAAAGAGACAAGAAAAAGAAAAATCATTAGGATGCCATTTGCAATAGATCCAGCAAATGATAATGAGGCGTTAAACTATAACAGTGGGGAGTCAGATGTGAAAGATTAAATGACATGCCCAAGGACACAAGTCACGGGAACTGCCAGAACCAAAACCTGGGTCTCTAGATTGCACTGATCTGGGAATGGTATATAGACGGATCTGCAGAAAGACCTTTATCATGAAATTTCTAAGACTTCTCTTTAAAACTTCTTTTGTCCACAATGCTTATTTTTAAGTCTAATTTTATACTATAAACAAACTGTGGTCCAAAATGAATAATATAATAATATCAACTAGCACAGCATTTAGGCAGGTAACTAAGTAATTTAGTATAGCTGTATTAAAATTTGAGACTTAGCTTTCTAATCCAGAAACAAAATGCTTTATCATAGAAAAAGTTCAGGGATTTGAAATACACTCTTTTGTAAAAGCAATAAGCTATTCCGAGACACAAATTTACAGGACACAATCTTTACTAGTGAGCTTTGAAATAAATGAAGCTCTATCAGAGAAGTCATTTAAGAAGCCAGATTCACATTATATTAATGTGACAAGTAGAACAAGATAAATACATCATATGACTCTCAAATGACATAATTAATGTAGCTTATATGACATATTCCTATTAATGATCTTTTATTATGTGTGAACAGTAAAATAACATTAGATAAGGAATGAAAAAATCCAATCAGCAGCAGTTTTCCTGAAGGTTTTGACTGCAGTCTTATTTACACAGTGTTATCTGATACTAATCCTTGGATTTTAAAGAGCAAAAATCACTTCAGAATTGTAAACAAACATGTTCCTATGAGATGAGCATTTTAATTACTATCATTTCTGCAAATACAAGATAAAAATAACGTGCTGCATGATGGCCTATTAACGTGAAAACATGGGAAAGTATATTTTGCCAGGCCAATAGGTTATGTTAATAAAAGGATCATGACACTGGATCCGGAGCCTGGTAGTGGTGTCTTAACAATGACTGCCACGGAGCCTGTGTGGAAAGTGTAGCTGTCCCCTCCCTGAAGTTGTCTACAAAAGATTAGAAGTGAGTGCCAAAATATTCTGGTTTTCTTTAATAATCCACTACAGTCTAATACCTATGAGTCAACTGAAACATTCTGAACCTTTTTACATTTAAAGATCATACCACCCTAAAAATAAATACAAGTTTTACAAAGCAATAGTTCTTACTTACTTTTACATCAAATAAATATTTACTGAGCAACTATATTATCCCTGGCACCAAAAAAGAGGTGTGAAGTGTGGTTCCTGAACTCAAGGAGCTTGAAGAATAATTGAGAGGCTAGGATTTTAAAAGTTTACTATCAGTAAAGGACAATCAGCCTAAAAGGGCATAGATTCTAAATGCTCCAGGAATTCAGAGGTAGATAAAAATCACTGTTTCTTCAGGAAGGGGAGGGAAGAAGAGCATCTTGGTAGTAGTATCCAGAAATGAGGGAGCAAAGCTATGGCTAACTAAGCTACTCACTGGTCCTGAGAGGGGAACGTGATTAATCGTGTTCTGGTGGTTTCTTTGTGAAAAAGGTAGCAGACCCTAATTGAATACTCCAGAGCCCACAGCTTGAATTTTAGTATTTAGTTAAACCCAGCAAATAAGCAGAGGAAAGAAGAGCAAAGAACTCCCCTTCAATCATGTACCCCAGCGGCATGCTCAGTTAGAAACAAAGAAACCTAGAACCTATGGTCATTCTCTTATAGTGAGCCCAGAATTTACAAAAGCCAGCACTGGTAGTGGCTGACAGGACACCATGATAGCAAGTTACCATCAGTCCTAGCCATGAAGCCCAGCTATAGCAAATGCTGCTTGGGGCAGCATTCTATGGATGATCTTAGCTTTGTTAAAATCACATCAATGTAGTATCACTTTTCATCTGTGGTGTAAATGGTTTTTACGAAACAGTTTGACAAAACACATGGCATGTGACTGTACCACTACAAATGTGTTAGCAGACCCAGCCAGAAACCACAGCAATGATCTGATCATGTGAGTATTCTTGCAAGAGTAAAAAAATAAACCTAATCTTTGTAAAGACTTATTGGTGCCCTACAGGAGTTGAATATTCTTCCAAGGAAGCTTCCGTTTCCAATGTAGAAGAAGGAAGAATTGTTCTCAAGCCACCACCAAATAATCACACAGTACTTAATGGCTCAGCTTAATTTTTAATCTTCTATGAACTTTGCAGAATTATATCTGGTAACATGATGATTTGGGATTATGAATGCAGTGAATAAACACAACCTTCTGGTATAGCAATTTAAGCATCACAGAGTGAGTAAATACTGCAGAGTGAATCCTAACACTTGAAACAGAATCTTCCAGAGTCCAGAAATCCACCTGACTGCCAAGAATAATACTTCCGTGGTTCAAGCAATACCAGTACCCAGAGGGGTTTCCACAGACATAACCACATGAGTTACTGCATATTGGGTAAAATAGAAAAAACAGACATTTATAAATGTATAGTTTGCAGACATCTTTAAAGTACTCATAAATATGCAATGTACAAATATAGAAGAAATTGGGGGGAGGGCTCCAGGAATACACAGAATCTGTTTAAATTTCATAATTATATGGTTTCTTCTATGGGTTTTCCTCATCCTAACTCTGATTTTTATGGGTGGTGGGGGGAGATGCATGGATCTCTTAACTAAAACACATGAAACCAATATCACTGAAAGAAGCTCTATGAGAACTAATATATGAGAGATTCTGACTTCAGAATGCGGCAGAAATGACTTCGTTTCAGATAGCAAATTAGATATCAAAGAAAACCTTTCAATTCACTAGGCTGTACCGAAGCAGGGTTTGTTAGATTTTCTAGCAATAAAACAAATGCACAATATCTTCTCATGCATTTCACACATGATTTCTATTTCAGCTCTGATGTAAAACATGGTATCACACATCATGCCACAAAGAAAGAGTCAGTTTAGCTAGTTCAAGTAAAACACCAGGCAGCTGCTAACAGAGACAGGTCATGGCTGGGGAGAGGCACAGCACGTTCAGTTCGCTGTTTTCCTTCAAAAGAATGTCAATAAAAAACACGGCCAAATGAGGTATTTGAAGTGGGGGAATAAGTCCTGCTATGCAGTGAACCACTGGGTTCACCTAACAGCGCCAGTCAGACAAGTTAGCAAAAGGGAGCCCTAGCCAAAGGTACAGCCGCCAACAACTTGAAGAAAGCTGTCTTTCTCCCTGAACGTCCTGGGGTAGCGACCAGTCTCACATTTAGAAACGTTATTTCTGGGACCAATAGCAATTTATTTTGATAGAACCACTGGATTTTTTTTTCTTGAGTTCTCAACAAAGGAGCCATATTAGGAAATAATCTCGCAAAAAGCAAAGTGCCCCCTCCCCCTCTTCCCCACGATCGATGCACACACGCCCGTGCACGCTGCCACGCACAGACACACACCCGTGACAATGGCCGGCGCGTGCACTCGCGCGGGCCCACGCAGCTGCCCGGGAGCCCCGCGGGCAGAAGGCCCGGCCGGCCCGGCCCCAGGAGCTCAGGCTGGAGGCCCCGCGGCCCCCGCTGCCCAGGAACCAGCTGCTGGGCGGTTGTGCTAGGGATGCTCGCCCCCCAGCGGGGCCCTGGGGAAGCGGCTGCCAGCGGCTCAGAGCCTATTAACCCCTTGGGGAAGTAGGTGCTACAACACCCACCTGCGGGGACACTGGAATGTGTCGGGAATACAACCCCAAATGGCTCCCCGTAGACGAGGCGCCACCGAGTCCTTAGACCCTGGCAGCTCTTGGCTGGCTCCTGCAAAGCTAATCGTGTGGCTGGCTCCACCGGGCTTCTAAAGCAAAAGGATGTTTCTGAGCTGTCACCCCTGAAGAGTCTGGGCAAACCAAGAAGGAAAAACTTAAGAGCGCAATGGACGTAGATCAGACTTGGTAACCCGTTCCTAAGGGACTGGTGTAAGTCCCTGAAGGGAGAGAGCTATTTGGACCTGCCCGTCCAGCAAACTACGGAAGGAGTGGAGGGACCCGAGGGCAACCGCCCCCTGTCACCCCTCCCTGGGTGGGGCATCAGGGCCCCGTCCCCACTCCGGGACACTTACCTTCTTCCGGGGCTGCCATTTCATCATATTTGTACAGCCGATACGTGGAACATCAAGATGCTGGCTGGGGGCTGGGGACAGATGCAGGGCAGCGGCGACTGCAAGTCATGCTGCCTCCCTCCCACCCCCTAATTCTTTCCCATATTCACTGCGAAGGGAAAGAGCCCAGGAGAGTCCAGTCTTTTCGCCTTCAGTTCAATGAAAAGTATCCCCAAATCACGAACACACTTCCCACGGGGCTAGGAAGTCCCAGCAGCAACCAGCGTACTCTTGCCAGAGCGGAGCATTTTCCCCTCAGGCCAGCGCCAGCAAAAAGAGCCTGCGGCAGGGGGTCTCCAAGCCGGCTGCAAAGACCCTCCCTCAGAGAAGAGAGGGAGAACGCAAGCTGCTGCACAAACCCAGCCGGGCTCCTGCCATCCAAACCCCTTTTGGCGAATTCTCCTCTTCTCAAAAAAAGATTAGACAAGCAATCAAACCCTCACGCGCAGCCTGGAGCAATTCCCAAAATTCTGGGTGTATTTCTCGTTTGTAAAATTTAGCAAAGAAAATTCCAAAGATCTGTAATCAGAGCTTCTTTACGCTGTTTTCTCTTCTTTCTTGGATAGCTTGGGGAAAGGATCTGCCCTTCCCGAAATGCCTACCTTCCCTGAACACTGTAAATAGGAAAACTTGGTTTGTGTGTTTAGATTTTTTTTTTTTTTTTTTTTTTTTTTAATTCCCAAGAACCTTAGTGGGGAAAGGCTGGAAGGAAATCCTGCAAGAACCCAACTCCACAGCTCAGTCTGCACTAATGACTTCCTTCCCTTCAGTGTGAGCACAGCCTGCCCAGCTCCAGCCACACAGAGCAAATGGTTTCTGGGTCTTAGTGCCACGACATCTGTTCCAAAGCAAAAAGTAAGCACACAGTTTCAGAGGCACCTAACAGCTCCCAAGGAATCAGAGCCAGAATAGACCTACGGAATCAGGAAACCATTTCAAAAGATCTAGATTTGTGAGTTATATCGAGAGAAAAAAGGAATAGAAAAGGTTTCTAGACCAAAAACCTATATAATCTAGAAGTGTGACTTGAAGGAAAAAGATTTAAGATATCTGACAAAATAAAAATTTCAATCAAGAATAGACTCTGCTTCTCTAAATTTAGCACTAATTTTATTATTATAAAAAATATTGCTATCAAGATTGAGTTTCATTCAGCTTCTATAAAATGATTCCATCCTATTTAAGGAGACACAACTCCAAATACAAAATACAATGTAATTCTATTATTTGTCATCCAACATGCCTAGAAATTCTTCTCTCACCATGAGGCTACTTTGATAGCTGGGAATTAATGGGTAGTGTAAACTACTAGAATACTAATTGATGAACATAATAATAGCAACTGATGTACCATCACTCCATTGTTTCAACAATATTTAACTTATTAATGTCAGAGTTCCATAATGCATTGGCAGGACTGGCTGATGTGGATGATTATAAGCAGATTGGATACTAACTATATCAGATATATCGTAAATGTCATTAAAATACCCAAAACAGTTAACTAAAACAAATTACTTTTGAGAATTTTTTCTAAGCCTAAGAGTCTGAAATTCAATGGTGAAATCATTGTCTTTTAAAAAATAATAATATTAACAAGTATAGTTAAGCCATGATATGCATCATAGCTACACACCAACCTTACCTCTCTGCTCAATAAAACTATTAAGTGCCTATGATTTAAGCACCTATTATTTGCCAGCCCCTGTTCCAGATGCTAGAAATATGAGTAAGAGGCTATCCCTGCTCTTGAAATTACATACTGCAGGCAGCAGTCACAAATAGCACCAATACTCTGTATATGTCCTAACATATACAAATCATTCTGCACAGCTTAACTTGGATATCCTACTAACATGGAAGTTCAATAAATTCCAAACTAATCAATCTACCCCCAAATCAGTTTCTCTTCCCAGCTTTCCTATATCTGTCCATAGCACTGTTATTCTTCCAGGATCACAAACTAAAACCTTAATTAACATCATTCCTATGTCTAATCTATCACGAAGTCCTTTCACTTCTTTCTTAGACATTGCTTTCAAATTCTTACTGCTGATATCTGAGGCTGGAGCCTCACAAAACAAACATATATTAAGTCCCAACTAGGTGCAAAACATCATGTAGGATAGAAAGGCATAAAACTAAGTCCCTACGCTAGAGGAAGTTACAAAGAAGTTACGACAGAGCTGAAGACCTATAAGAGGACAATCAGACATTGCATTGGTCAGTTAAACAAATGAATTACATGGTAAGTAGCATTCCAGGAGACAGAAGGAGAAACCACTGTAAACAGGGATGGTCAAGGAAGGTGTCACAAAGGAATATGAAGTAGAAATTCAGAGGAGATACAACTCATTCTAGAGACAAAAGCCAAGTTCCTTACCACAGGCAGTAACGTTCTTCAGGATCTGGACCTGTGTACCTCTCAGAACTCATCTCTTACCCCTCTTCCACTCCCTTTCTCAGACCCTGCCATACGGCCACCTCACTGTCCCTTGAATATATCAAGCATATATGTGTTGCATCCTCTGCCTGAATCACCCTTCCTCCAGATACCCTCTTGATCCCTCCCTTTGTTCCTTCAGTTCAAATATCATATTAGAAAGGCTGTCTCTCATCATTCCTTCTAAAATAATAGCATTAGCAGAAACTAACACACCATTGTAAAAGTTATACTCCAATAAAGATGTTAAAAAATAAATTAATTAATTAATTAAATAATAGCACTATGACTGTTACCTTCTATCTTCCTTACCCTGCTACCTTTACTTCACAGCCTTTATGACATATATTTTATTTAATGTCTTATATCCCCAAGAATATAAATTCCAAGGGAGCAGGGACTTTACTCTGTATAATATCAACATCCAGTGAACAGTGCCTGATACAATAAGCAATCAATAAATATTTGTTGAATGAAATAATGAAAGAAAAAGAAAAGGGAGAGTAGTGTGAGCAAAGGAGGCAAGCCTATACAAGATGTATTCAAGATACAAAATATATTGACGTGCCTAAAATATAAGGCTTAAGAATGAGAATGTTAGAGGCAGAAACTTTGTCTTGTTCAGCTTTGTAATCCTCAGTGCCCAGCATAGCGCCTGGCACAGCAGACGTGCTCAATATTTATGGGATAAAAGAATGAAGGGAGGGTAGAGATTGAATGATGAATGAGGGAAATTCCATTCCATTCCATATAAAGTAAAAGATACTTTGGCAAGGTATGTTGGAACCAAATGGTAGGGAACACTGTAAGGCAAAGAAATTTGGACTTTATCCTGTAGGATGCAGGGCATTAAAGGTATTAACAGTAGTCAAGAGGCATGACTGAAGCAGCATTTTTAAGCAATCTAATATAACAAAATGTTAACCATGATTTTATGAGGCTGTTTTGTATATAAACCTTTGGATTTTTAAATTATGTGCATAATTAAAATGCTTATAATGACCATTTGACAGATATGATAGATATCAAAACTGAAATTCGCAGGAGTTAACTGACCCCTTCAATGCCACCCAGCAAGTCAATGGTAATGGAAGGACTAGAATCCAAGGCTTAAAAACCAATGCCTGAGTGATGGGGGGAGGAACCTACAATTGCTTAGAGGTCAAGATGAAAGTTTCTATTTTTTACTCTGCCTCTAACTTGCTATACAACAAAAATTATCAGAAGGGCAAGGCAGATGACATGAATAAATGAAACAGAGTCAGGTGTAAGGTAAAAGGGAGTTGTAAGGATTGTAAATCTGGAGAAAGATAAATCATGTAAAAGAGGGAGTTGCTACATGATACATAATGCTAGTCAATTGATGTCATACAGGAATATCAGTCCAACGGTGCCAGATCCTCTAAATTTTCATGAGAAGCTAAAATTTTCCTGATTTTAATTGTTTGCTCAAAAGTTTTAAAGCATTCTAACAGGCCAAACAAAACATGCCTGTAGGTCTAAATTCCATCTGCAAGTCATAATTTGTGACTGTTGATTTAACCACTCAAGGCTTCACTTTCCCATATGTAAATTAAGAGACCTGCATGGTTCCTAATCTATGGGGTGGTTTTTTGAGGGCATCTGTGACTCCATATGCATACCACGCACTGTCCGTGGACTGAAGAGCAATCTCCCATGCTCAGACGTTGTTGGACTTAATAAAAGACAAAGTTACTTAAATTGGGGGAGAGAGAGTCTGAGAACAGTGGACTGTAACAAGAAAGGAGACAGAGGAAATATATTTATGTTTTGACATAATCTAAGACTTCAAAGTCAAGTTTTAAACTGTTTTTCAATTTTTTAGGTATATTTCCTTTGGGTCACTTATTTATATGGCATTTCTTTCCCTGCTGACTGGTGAGTGTTTCAGCTTTCATTTAGTAGGTACCACTCGAAAGAAGACCATTACCTAGAAGCCTGTAAATATGAATACTATATTAAATCATCTTGCTTTTTTCTTTGTGCCTTTGTTTATTTATTTTGCTTAATCCAAACTGACTTGGTAATTATATCTGAAATATTTATAGAATTACTATTATACCAGTATACTTTCTCCCTTAGAAATTATTTATATAAAGGTACCAAGCTAACACAGCTCAAAATGTTGTAATTTAGCTTATTGTTTCAAAGATCCAATGTCAACAGTAAGAACACAGTTTCTCAGATATGCAGCTACTAAAAGGCATTTGTACCACTCCATTTTTAAACATATAGCACTTTGCAAATCACTTCCCTAAAGGGAGATACTGTAAAACAGTCTATTAAAGTAGTATTTTCCTCAATAACTACTTGTCTATTCAAATCTGAACAAAAGCAAGAAAGAGGAAATGAATGGAGAAAACACACCTTTTTTCATCGTTGTGAATTTCTTCAAGATTTCCTAAGGAGTGATATGTCTGACATTGATCACAGGGTAAATGCCCAGAAAAGCTAGTTTCGTAGTTATTTACATTTATTGTGTTTTAGAATATTAAACTCAATGTGAAACAGTATTTGGAAAATATATTAATTTTCCCAAAGACCTCTAAATTATTTTCAAGTATCTAAAGAGATATTAGGAAATAAAGGGACAAAAGTAGAAGCATATTTGAGACCAAAAAATTTGGCCTCATTAGTGATATTTCACACAATTGGGTGCTTTCAGAATATTAAAGGCCTTGCTTTGCTAAAAAAAGAAAACTGAAATAACCTGTTGCATAAGAATTCTGCCACACAGCAAAGTAGATGTAGGACCATGCTCCCATTCCTTGGGAAGTAAACTGTTCTACAACATCCAGGGAAAATCACCTCTAACTTTATCCACCTCACTTCCTTCCACTATATCAGACAGTGTCAGACAGGCTGAAGTCCAATCCTGTAAATTCAACACATATTGACTAAGTACTCATTCTATACAAGGGACTGTACTAAGTACTGTGAGAGGAGACAAAAATAAATCAGATGATTTTTGCCCTTAAGGACAGAGCAGTCTTGTGAGGTTGAAGGAGAAGACAGGTACACACTAATAAAAATAACAATAACAATAGCAGCTAACCCTACTGATCTTGCCATTCATCTGACTTTGAGAGCCCAAGTTCTTAGCGCAAGCTAAGTGCTAAAAGAATGAAATAATTAATGACATATTCTCTCATTAAGACTATGGGAGCCCTAAAGAGTAATTAATTCTGACTGTGGTAACAGAGAAAGGTTTATAGAAGAGCTGGCACAATATCCTTTCAACAAGCTGAGACAATGTTTGGGGAGGAATGTGCCAGACTGAAGGAAAAGAGCATGAGCCAAAACATGGACGTATGAAAACATGGGCCACATTAGCAAGTCATCTCACAGATCTGACACATATAACACAAGGCAAGGCATAGTGGACTTAAGGTTAGAGGGCTGTGAATGCTATTACCTTAACAATAATAATAACTATCATCTGTTGAGTATGTGCTAAGCATTGAAGTCTTTTATATATTTTTTTAATTCATTGATCCTAACACCTTTATGAGGAGGAAATATCATTATGTCCATTTTACAGAAGAGGAAATTAAGGCTAAAGGGTTAAGTAAATTCCCAAAGAATCATGGCTAGAAGAAAGGAAATTGGAGTCAGACTCCAAAGCCTTGTTATTAATTCCTGACTTAGAATACAATGATGAGCAGCACAGGGTTTTAATCAAGGCATTAGCAAATCTATTTGAGTTTTATGCTAACTCTGGAAGTACTGTGAAGGACAGGAAGAATATGAGAACAATAAAGACAGGAAGGCCAAATAAGTTTCTATTACAAAAGATCAATAAGGGATGAAGAGGTCTTGAATTAGAGCAGCATAAGCAGAAAAAGGCCCTTCTTGAGAGACATTTCACAAGTAGAACAGGTCCTAAGAACTTGTTACATGAAAGAGACAGAGAAGGAAGGATTTAAAGATGATCCCCAAATTTTTCGTCATCTTTTAGAAAAAGAGATACCCTACTAACTAAAGTATGGATCACAGAAAGAACAGGTAGGTACTAAATTCAGTTTGAGACTTACAGGTCTGAGGTAGTAGTAAGAGATACACAGGAATGTAAAGTAGGTAGGTGGAGGGATTGTCTGGAGGTAAGGATATATATCTATGTCTACAGCTATAGCTATAAAGAGATTTGTGGGTCATTCACATAATGGTGACATGTATAAAGCTTTGGTGTAAAAAGAAAAAAAATACAACAAAATTCACTGCTCAGCTGGGATGGGTGGGAGACCTACCCAGTTTCCTGAGGCAGCAATTTTTATTTGGCTAATAATGCCTGGTTCAAACCTTAGATCCACCATATACTAGCTGTGTGACCCTGGATTAATTCATTTTTCTGTACCTCAATTTCCAACTCTGTAAAATGGAGATAATAATAGCAACTATCTAAGTATGGTTGTGGGGAGTATGAAACTATATATGTAATTATACACATATATAATATAATCTGTATACAATGCTATATGTTTAGCATTGTTGTTATTGTGGTTGTTTTACTATGCTAACCCTAATTTTTTTCTCTTTCTTCATCATACCATGGATTTTGTGTTGATTATATATTAAGGGCCACAAGCTGCCAGAACTAATCTTCATGTGTTTCAGTGGTAAAATCATTTTTCTAATGGGATTTCTGTTCATAACAGAGCAACTGGGACCAGGCTTACTCTCCTGGCATAACTAGAAAACTGGATAAAATACAGGAAAAACACTGTTTTCGTACTGTTTCAGACAACAATATGCACAGAGTACTATGAACCTTGAGAGAAGCAAAACAAATGAGGTAACCCCTATGATCACCCTGGATTTCTGCCTGGAGGCACTTTCCGGACCACAGAGCAGGAAGGGGATCCCAAGCAGAGCACAATGGTTGTGAGGAGAGAGATCAGTTTGAGGAAGCCAGCGAAGCTGGAACATTCCGGGTAGAGAAATGGAGAAAATGAACTCTAAGGGGGCTATATGGACAGGTGCTCCAGAGATCAACATAGGGGCTTCCTGAGATCTGGTTGAATACAACGCTGCCCAATGTAGGGCAAAACTCCACAAGGCTAAGTGAAGGGAAGCTGTAAGCAGAACAATTGTCAGAACTCTCTAGGGCTGCAAGTCTTTCAAATTCCAATAGCCAGAGTGGAGGGAATACCTGGGACATTCAGTAGAGACCTCAGAAATGTCATTTCTTAACAGAAGAGGTTAACTAAAATATACTGTAAACTCACCCTAACAAAGCTTAAAAACAAATCTTGTAAAAAGCACATTTAATCTACAAGTAACTTAACTATCTGGCAGAACAAAGTTCAATACTCTTTGAAGGAAGACAACAAAATCTAGCACTCACTGAAGAAGTCCAGCATTCAGTCATTTTCCAACGAAGCTTATTAAAGGACATGGGTACTAGCCTGGAAATACTTTGTTATCTCTTTGGTATGCAATTAATCTTTTTTTTTAAATAAATTTTACTTTATGTATTTATTTATTTATTTTGGCTGTGTTGGGTCTTCATTGCTGCGCGTGGGCTTTCTCTAGTTGCAGCGAGCAGGGGCTACTCTTCATTGCAGTGCACAGGCTTCTCACTGCAGTGGCTTCTCCTGTTGCAGAGCTCAGGCTCTAAGCATATGGGCTCAGTAGTTGTGGCTCGCGGGCTCTAGAGCGCAGGCTCAGTAGTTGTGGCGCACAGGCTTAGTTGCTCCGCGGCATGTGGTTATCTTCCCAGACCAGGGCTCGAACCCGTGTCCCCTGCACTGGCAGGCAGATTCTTAACCACTGTACCACCAGGGAAGTCCTAATCTTCCATCTTAAGAATACTATGGCTGTGTTACAATTTTCTCATATAGATCAGATCAATGGACTATAATATTTGGGGCTACAATCTTGTTACTTCTCTCTACCAGATAGCCATAGCTATAGGGCATGTGTAATTTTGCTGTTATATAATTTATCAATCTGGGAGAAACTTCAGCATATGTTATCTTTAGTTAAAATTTAGAGAATTTATCTGGAGTAAATTCAGTGGTCAGATATTTGGGGCAGAATATACAGCTTCGGGTTTATTAACCTTCTTAAAGGAATCCTGAATGTGCAAGGGTAGTAATTACATGTGTGTTTTAATACATTAAGGTTTACTTAATAAAGATGCTTGAACTGGGGGCTTATTTACTTGTGTGTTTTTAACCAAAAGAGGCTATATTTCTCTGGCTATGCTTAAAAGGAACACAGGGAAAGTAGATCTCTTTTCAATCCTATGGCAGGAAACAGGCTTTGAGAAAAGAGTAGAAAAAAAATATTATTCTTGAGGTCTATTTGGAGGCACTATACTGACTTGTTGCTATGAATTTATAAGCAACCAAATGGATCACACTCACCAAATGGACACCTCTTTATGGTTGTTGAACTGCCTGGTATCTTAACTCTCATCCTCTGTTTTGGGGGAATTCCCCATTATCTGAGTCTTGGTGGAATGTAGGAAATATCTCTCATGACAGTAACCAAAGAGGTCAGATAATTACTTGATATCCACCACCCGATACCTGGGATAAAAACATAATACCTCTGGCAAAGTTTTTTGCCAGAAGTTTGAAAGTGAAGCAAGTGACTCAAAGAATAATGACAGAGAGAATTTACTCTAGCAGGACCCACAGAAACATCCGGTTGCTATGGTCATCAGTGCCATGGAGCTCATCACCATATACAACATCCAGCCGCAGTGGTGCTTCCAGCTCTGGCAACCAGGATACAGCAGTTACTGTGGGCCCATTATGGCTGAAATCCAGGTACCTTTTGATTAGAAGTCACAGTTGTTTTCTGTTACTTGCAACTAAGAACCGTGGCTGACTCACACAGACTCATTTGATTTTGTTTACATTGGGACACAAGTTTTTCTTGCATGAATATATACGCATGAACAGACATGTATGTACGCTGGAGAGCTCCAAGGCACAGTCTTCTGCTCTCTTTTCTGCCTATAATTACTCCCTCAGATCTCAGCTAGTCCCAAGCGTCTAAATACCATCTCTTAATTGATGACACCCATATTTATACCTCAAATTCCTACCTCTCTGAGCTCCAGACTTGTATAAATAACTGCCTATTCAACATCTTCACTAAGACATCTCAACAAAATTCTTGATTTTCCCCCAAGAATCTGGTCATTCTTCAGTCTTATTTATTTTATCTCAATTAATGGCGTCTCTATTCCTCCAGCAGCTCAGGCCAAAAACTTTAAACAGTTACCTCTGATTCCGCTCCTTTCCTCGCCCTCAACATCTAATCCAATACCAAGTCCTCAGCTCTCTATCTACAAATTTTAATTCATATCCTGCCACTTCACATCACCTCTACCCCTTCTTCTTCAGCCACAGTTGTCATTAATATCAACTGGACTACTATAGTAGCTTCACTTTGCTTCCTGTGATCCAGTCTCTCTGTGTAGCCAGGATGATCTTTCAATAATGTGAATCAGATCATGCAGTTCCCTGTCTGAAACATGCTTAAGGCTTCCCTTTGCATAAAGAATAGAAATACAAAGCCTTTACCACGTCCTACAAGGCCCTCCCTACATCATCTAGCCTCTACCTTTCACCCTCATCTCTTACCATACTTTTTTTTTACATCTTTATTGGAGTATAATTGCTTTACAATATTGTGTTGTGTTAATTTCTGCTGTATAACAAAGTGAATCAGCTATATGTATACATATATCCCCATATCCCCTCCCTCTTAAGCCTCCCTCCCACCCTCCCTATCCCACCCCTCTAGGTGGTCACAAAGCACGGAGCTGATCTCCCTGTGCTATGCGGCTGCTTCCCACTAGCTATCTGCTTTACATTTGGTAGTGTATATATGTCAATGCTACTCTCTCACTTTGTCCCAGCTTCCCCTTCCACCCCCCACCCATACCTTTCCTTAACTGTGCTGTGGCTAAACCTGCCTTCTTATGTTTCCTTCATGACCTTGGTAGTTGCAGTTATGTCTGCCTGGAAATCTCTTCCTCCAGAATAGATATTCCTTCTCAATATTCAAGTCTCTTTTCAAATAACAAGTCCTCAGGGAAGTCCTCCTGAACAAAATCAACTACCCTCCCCAAATTGACTACATACTCTCTTACTTTGCTTTGTTTTCTTCAAGCCACATATTACAATTTGAAATTGCATTATTTACTCATTTGATCACTATGTCACCCAACAGAATGTAAGGTCTAGGGAGTGGTATCTGTATTGTTCACCACTGTAAGTCCAGTACTTAGAACAGGTCCCAGCACATATTAAGTACTCATTAAATATTCATTCAATGAATCAGTGAAATTAATGTTGGTTATATGATAAGAATACATAGAATTTCCTTTTGCAATAAAATTTTCAGCATGGCATTTATTCATTTACCAAAGGATACTTGTAAATACATTCAGTTCTGAAAGATACACTCTCCCAGGTAACACCAGAAGGGGCTTTTCCTGTTAAATCAGTACTACACCCTGGCCTAAGTCTGAAGATGCTTAATAGAAAAAAATATAACCTTCTGAAAAATAAGCAATAATTATTCTGAAAAATAATTATTGCCCAATAATGTTTTTTATTTAAGAACTCCAGTGCTATCACTTTCCATTTTCATTTGTATTAAAGAGAAACTTACATTAACCCAAAAATGGGTAGATAAAATGATCTTTAAGATAGTTTAATAAATAAATTAAAAACACTTTGAAAACCTTAGATGAAGTACAAATCACTTGTCAAAAGTACAATCTCATTTGTCAAAACATGAAAATGAGAAAAGAGAAGACACAGAAATAACAGGCTCAGAGCTGCCAAACTGACAGGCTGTCTTAAGTGAGATAGTCAAAACATTCATATGCTAATTTTTAAAGTGCTGTCTATCTGGCCATCCATATAAAAACAAGAGAGGGCTTTTGCTTCCTATTTCAAAGGTATATGAATGGGTCAGATAGTGGACACTCTGATTATAAATTAAGCAATAGCAATTAAGATCATAAAGAAGTTTGTTTATTCTGAATGCACATATAAGACAAAAACTAACTTGCATGGAAGGTAATTCAGAAGATCCAACCCCCACAGAAACACTCTTATCAATTATACCATCTAACACAATTATTGGCAGTCTTCTGCACGTAGAATACAGTGCAAAGGATGACTTTCCATGTTAGTAGCTGGGGTTAGCTATATACTGTAAATGACAAAAGTTGAATAGCAAATAACTACCAAAATAGGGTTAAAGATTTAACCAAAATATACAAATACTATTTTAAATTATTTTCCTTTTTCATTTAGTATCTTAAAGGGTTTTCATGTTCACATTTCCACTAGGTATTCCTCCCTCCTGCAACACTAATAATTCTAAACAAAAGAGCATCTCCTTGAAATGTTCTGTTTACTGGGTTGATGAATCTATCATCAAATCAACACTTTCGTGTATCATCCCACCTGCTGGGATGAGGAATCCAGTCTAGCAATATTACTGAAGTTTTACTCAAATTTGCTTTGTTAAGAATGCTGGTGTTTCCAGAAAGTGGCGGGGAGCGGGGGCAGTGGTGGTAGGATGAAGTGGGAGATTGGGATTGACATATATACACTAATATGTATAAAATGGATAACTAATAAGAACCTGCTGTATAAATAAATAAATAAAATAACATTTTTTTTTTTAAAAAGAATGCTGGTGTTCCCAGACTTGGATTCAGATGTTCTGCTGCTAAAAAAGAAAGTGACACATACTGTATGATTCCATTTATATGAAATGTCCAGAACCGGCAAAAAGTCGATTAGAGACAGAAAGTCGATTAGTGAGTGGTTGCCAGGGTCTGGGCAGTAGGAGAAAGGAAGAGTGGTTGCTAATGGGTACAGGGTTTCTTTGGCGAGAGATTAAAATGATATGGAATTGGATAGTGGTTGCACAATTTAGTGAACAAATGAAAAACCACTGAATTGTACACCTTAACAGGGTAAATTTTATGATATGTGAAAAATATCACAATAAAGCTGTTATTTTTTTAAAAGGTGATCAGCTTTCCCCAATTCACAGAAAAATTAAGTTAATACAATTTTCATATCTGCTAAGTGTAATGCTATTTATTTTATTGAACTCTCATTTTTTCTATACCTTAGTCAACTTATTTGGACTTTCTAGGTATAAAATATGTTTCCTGTAAGTATTTTCGTCTTAATTTTATATGAAACCCTGTTTAAACGTTTTACCTCAAAAAGCTTAGAGTACAATTCAAAATAATAATAAAATGCATTTAAATGGATAAGGAACCTGGGTCTGAAGACTGAGACACAAAAAGAGAGAGGAAGGATGAAAGGAAGGAAGAAAGGGAGGGAGGGAGGGAAGAAAGGTAACAAATTCATCCGAAAAGAAATACAGGGCTTCCCTGGTGGCACAGTGGTTGAGAGTCCGCCTGCCGATGCAGGGGACAGGGGTTCGTGCCCCGGTCCGGGAAGATCCCATATGCCACGGAGCGGCTAAAGAGGCCCGCGTACCGCAAAAACAAACAAACAACAACAACAACAACAAAAAAGAAATACAAAACCTAGTAGAGTTTAGCTTGAAGGTAGTATGGACTTCATTCAAACTTATATCTAAAAACCACTCTGAAATGGGTGAGACAATTTGAAAAATTCCAGATGTGTCTAAGCCTGGTTTTCAATAACTTTCTCAATAATCTCCCCAGAAATAGAAGTTCTAATACAAAACAGGATTTGGTAAAGACAGAAACATCAAAAGATATGTTCCTAAACAAGAGGCTTCATCTTTTTTTAAAAGTCAGTTTCTGAAAGGTAGTATTGAAATATTTACCCCAATAATAACAGTGTAGTCTTGTTTTATCAGATCATTAGCATATCATGCATTCCAGTAAAAAAGATCTCCTACCTGTATGCGTGTGTGTGTGTGTGTGTGTGTGTGTGTGTGTGTGTGTGTGTTGTGTGTGTGCGCACATGCGCTAGGAGTGGCTTGGGAGTTTTTATATTCTTACTCGGAAGATCTTATTCTTTTTTTCTAATAGAAAGTCTAAAGAAGGTGAGTGGAACCTGACACAAACTGCCTTGCCCTCCAACCTTTCTCTCAAAGTGCCACCTGCTTCCCTCTTCCAGGTCAGGTCGGTCCACCCATACTCCAAGATCAGCTTCTGCTTTTTGCAAAAAAAGTATATATTAGCAAGCTCTTTTCTTTCTTGTTACTGCTGTTGTTCCATATTAACGATGCAATTATCTTGTGTTCAATCTCCTAAATTGATGCCTTGGTACCTATTCCTTATCCAAGTTTTTTCTTCCTTGTCTCTAAATACCCAGAAACCTGAACCAGAGCCTGGCTCTTGCCCTCAAGAACAATTTGATACCTGACTTATATACTATCTGACTCTGATCTTTTGTATGTATCTCCTATTCTGGATTGTCCTCTGCTCTCAAATAGCCCAGACTTGGTTGTAACTATCAGTTTCAAGGCTGTCCTTTCAGGAAATGTTGCTTGTCCTGTGGAGGAAGAATAGGGAGGTGGAAGAATATGTTCATTGAGAAAAAGGGTAAAATACCAACAAATTTTATGTTACGTATGTTTTACCACAATAAAAAAAATTGAAAACAAAACAAATAACAGAAGTGAACCTCAGAGTATATAGGAAAAGAGTAGCTCTTTGATGAGACTTTAAAAGGAGATACAACTAGGATTATCAGGATAAAAGCTGAATAAATGAAAGAAGCCAGGTCAGAGTTGAAGTATGTTAACATGAAGGTTTTAGGATTAGGATGTTTGAGTCCAGAGATAAAGTCATGGATAAAGGTTGATTATGGTGAGATACTTTTTTGTTTAACTAGTTGTAATTATAAAGTTAAAATATATTATGGTAAAATGTGAACAGATAGAAGAGTATAAAATAAAAATTTTAATTTGTCCTCCCCATCCCTGAACTCTTATATGCATATACAAACATTTCTTCCAACTCACATGAGATAATACTTTACATATGGACCTACAGCTTGCTTTTCCACCAAAAAGAATATCTATGACATCTCATGAGCTACCTCCACTAATTTAAAATAGCTACAATTAGGGACTTCCCTGGCGGTCCAGTGGTTAAGACTCCGTGCTTCCAATGCAGCGGGTGCAGGTTCAATCCCTGGTCAGGGAACTAAGATCCCACATGCCATGTGGCGTGGCCAAAAAAATAAATAAATAAAATAAAATGGCTACATCATATTCAAAATACAATAATTTAATTGACCCACTGGTAGGATATGTTTATCTCTGGTCTGCCTCTTCAGGAGTATCTGGCACACTGCCGTGCTTGTTCTTCATTGCGGCCTCCTTGCCTATTGTCATTATTTCATTTTCTATAGCTACCTTCCAACTGCCTAAAACTTTATTAAAGATAGGATCTCTATCATTTCAACTTTATGTCTCCAGTACCTGTAATGGTGCCTAGTACACAGTAATACTAAATACTTACTTTATTGAATGAATGAATGAATGACCATTGACTTATCCAAAGAAAAATGGCTAATAAGTAGCAGAAAAAGCATTATGATTCTCAATCTAGCTCTCCCTTTCGATTGGATCATATGGTTCTCTACTGAATCTATCTTTAAAACAAATAAACAGGGCTTCCCTGGTGGCGCAGTGGTTGAGAGTCCGCCTGCCAATGCGGGGGACACGGGTTCGTGCCCCGGTCCGGGAAGATCCCACATGCCATGGAGCGGCTAGGCCCGTGAGCCATGGCCGCTGAGCCTGCGCATCCGGAGCCTGTGCTCTGCATCGGGAGAGGCCACAACAGTGAGAGGCCCGCGTACCGCAAA
>NC_041232.1:5812903-5825651 GCF_002837175.3 Physeter macrocephalus | reverse complement strand
CGGCCATGGCTCACGGGCCCAGCCGCTCCGCGGCATGTGGGATCCTCCCAGACCAGGGCGCTAACCCGGTTCCCCCGCATCGGCAGGCGGACGCGCAACCACTGCGCCACCAGGGAAGCCCTTTCCCTTGGTTTTTGAGGTCCTCCATAATCTGGGACTACCCTCTCTCACCAACCCTATCCTCCCTGACTCTAAAATCAGGTCACCTGAGTCCATAACCAGTGGTCTCTTCTCTATCTTTTACACCAGTTATGCTTACCCCTACTCAGGTCATGGCTTAATCTGTTGCCCTGTTCTGGAACCCCCTCCCTTCTCATGTACTGCCACACCAATCACAGCCATCATTCACCATGCAGATTGTCTTAACACCTCTTCTATAAACCCATGTTTTAATTATACTTCATGTATATATTTTGGTATTAGTTGTTCTCTGATTGTTGCATATTTGTTAGTATTTACTCTCCTACTATATTTGAAGGGAGGGACTATATTTTAGCAATAATATAATAGCTACAATTTATTGAGAAATTGTGAGAAATTGTGTTAACTGTTCAAAATACTCACTGCTCTACTCTACTTGGCCCATCTAAAAAGAATCCCTCCCTTTGAGATGAGTATAATTCTTGCTCCAGTGATGTCAGGCTTGGCCATATAAGTAGCTTTGGCCAACAGAATATGAGTAGAAGTGGCATATGCCACATCTGAATAGAATTTTAAGAGCTATCACATGATTCCATCATGCCTGTTTTTCCTCTGTCATGAAACTGGCATGTCTCAGATATGGGGCTGAGTCCAGTCTAGGTCCTGGAAGAAAAAGTTGTGGAGCAGGCCTACAGCTGACCTGAAACCAATGTGAATAAACAATTCATGTTGAGTGAGAACTGAACCTTTGTACCTGTAAGACACTGAGATTTGGAGATTATTATCTCAGCATAATACAGCATAATAGCAAATAATATTCCTCCTCCTGCAGCTGCTTTCCCCACCCCTACCTTTCCAGTCTACACAATAACATTAACAACAACATTAGAAATTCCAAGAAGTTACTTGGGGAGTCCTATGGCTTTCTCTACCCCTAGTCAAAGTGGAGCTGGAGGCTTCCAAGAAAATTAAGCATTGAGAGTACCTGTGGTAAGAGAATCTCATTCCCCATTTGGATAATCCAATCAGCTGTTCAGGCACATCAGAACACAGACCAATGGGCCTCACCAGGCCCAAGGATTTACATCTCTCACAAATTTCTAGGTGATGCTGCTGCTGCTCTAGGGACTACACTCTAAGAACTACTAGGTTAAGCAATGAATAGTTGATCTGTCCCAATAATTTGAGAGAACTAGCAGAAAGGGGGCAACAGTGGAATAGCTTAAACTCCCATTGTTTGGCATGGCAAAGATGCAAGAACTTCCAAAATTAGGTATCATGGAAGGTGGCTTGGGATATCTTGCCAAGATATCTTAGGTATCTTGGGATACCCTACCCAAGAGGACTGCCTGGAGGCGAGGGGATTCCGGTAGCAGGAGGCTTTAGATTATATCTCTAGAGATGGACACTGAGAGAGGTTGGAAGAGACAGAACTGGAACTTAGTCTCTCATATTAAGATACAGTGATGGAAGGCTTCCCTGGTGGCGCAGTGGTTGAGAGTCCGCCTGCCGATGCAGGGGACATGGGTTCGTGCCCCGGTCCGGGAAGATCCCACATGCCGTGGAGCGGCTAGGCCCGTGAGCCATGGCCGCTGAGCCTGCGCGTCCGGAGCCTGTGCTCCGCAACGGGAGAGGCCGCAGCAGTGAGAGGCCCGCGTACCGCAAAAAAAAAAAAAAAAAAAAAAGATACAACGATGGAGAAGTTCCTAAAGTGTCCTTCAAAATACTCATACATGTGCTTCCATAAGAGAACTAGCATTTGTACACCTGCCAATGGTGACCAGAGAAACTGCAACAAGCAACAGTGAGTGAGCTACAAGTGCACCAGTAAAGTGAGAGACATTAAACTCTTTCCATTTCCTTCCTTCTAATACGCTGGAAGAGCTAGATATCCAGAAGAGATGGGGAAAAAAACTTCATGATGAAGCCTGGGCCACTGGCTCTGGAGAAAGGGGAAGGGAAGAACTTTAAACTGGAAATACTACTGGAGTTTTAAATTGGAATTTTTTAAATACCCCAAAGTACAAAGAAAGTTATGGAACTGGGAATCTGCCCAGAAAGAGGGATTTGACAGAACGTGGTTGAAGGAAGTGATTATAGGAAAATAAAGCCATGTCATGGTTGTAGCCCCGTAAGCCAGATGCTAATTTACCACATCAATACCTTTGTTTTCCTGATTATGTGCATATCTTTTATAATCTGTTGATGATGCTTACTTTTCAATTTTCTTTAGGAAAGATTTTTCCTATCTATGAAAAAAGACTAAATTTGTGTATGATAAGATTTTATTGGTCTTCATTTGCTCACTTCAAAAGGGAAAAAAATCCTCAGGTTTGTATATTCCTTAGAACAGAATTTAAAATGAAATATCCTCTTTCTCTTTCAGTATCAGGACTTATTCTTTATCTCTACTTTTTCTACTATCTCTAAGTTCCTCCTGTTATCACTTCATGTTCAACACTGGAAGAGATGATATACCTGGTGATCCCTCCCAGGATTTTTACATCTACCTAACTGAACTACAGCATTCTTCACTGCTTTAATATCCTCTTCCAGAACAGAAGGAAGCAATACCACTTGGAAGCCGTTTATATTAAGCCAAATTTCAACTCATAAAAGAATTTGAAATGACCTGATATTGTAGTCTTTTACAGACTTCACACCAGATGCTTTCCATTTTATAGACTCCCCCAAATTTCTTACTGCTACTCTGTGCCTCTGTGTCCAATGATCATATATAATCAGCAGAACCATAAAACATCATAGATTTACATTTCTGGTTACTCACTTAGGTTTACAAACTTTGGTTTCTCTCATTTGGGAGAAAAATTTTTCTTCAGCTGTCTTACTGAAACACAATCATTAGGGTGAACTCTACATGTAGGAAAATTACAGGAATACAATACGTCAGAGATAAATAATGAGAAGAAAACCAGAAGCTAACTTTTAATTTTAAAAAATATATATCTAAATTCTAGAAATGGTCAATTATCCACGTTTATAATAGGCACAAAAGAAGTCTTCTCTTGGGATGATTATGTTAGCCAGGGTTAGATTTAGCTCCAGGTAATAGATAACTCAAAATAACAGTGGCTTACCTAAGAGAGAAGTTTAATCTTCTCCTATATAAACAAAGTCCAGAGATCAGAAGTTCAAGGCTGATATATTATGTCCACTATCATCAAGAATCCATTCCCCTATCTTGCCTCCCCGAATCTTTAATACATGGCTTTCACTACAGTTCAAATAGCTACTTAAGCACCAGCCATCAGGAAGGAGAAAGCAAAAGCACATCTCTCCCTATAAAGATGTCCTAGAAATTGTACTAGACACTTCTGATTACATCCCACTGGCCAGAATTTAGTTTCATGAATACACACTAGCTATGAGGTTGAGCAGTCTTTATTCTGGGTGGCCAAAGGTCCAGTTAATAACAGCAGAGTTTATTCCATTTAATAATGGAAAAAAAAAAAAGGAAGTGAATACTGGGGAAGAGCTAGCAATTTCTGCCTCAGTGATGATCACATTTTGTTGTTTCTGAGCACCAGGACTTAAGACCTCAGGCAAGTCAATTTCATTTTCTCAATCAAAAGTCTCCCAACTCTTGGCATGAAGAATATCAACTAGAAAAATAATAAAGCATACAAACTTTCAGTTATAATATGAGTAAGTTCTGGGATCTAATGTACATCATGGTGATTATAGTTAATAATACTGTATTATATAATTGAAGGTTGTTAATAGAGTAAATCTTAAATGTTCTCATCACAAGAAAAAAAAACAGTAATCATGTAACCTATGGTGGTAATCATTTTGCAGTATATGTGTTTATACAATGTTATATGTCAATTATACCTCAATAAAGCTGGGGGAAAAAAAAGAAAGAAAAATACCAGAATGTACAGGGTTATATTGAGAATGCCAAGAGATTCTTAACTTAGACACAGCAGTAAATTTCCCAAGGATTTTAAATAGCATTTGAGCAATGGAATGAAATAAAACAATGCTGATTTGATGCTCTCTGTTTCTTCTTTCCCCTTGAGATCTTTCCACCATGTTGCAGGTACAGACACCAAAAAATTCCACTGTAAAGCATCAATGGTATATAAAAGATGGTATACCAAACAAAAGTAATAAATCTAAAGAAATCTTACAGAGTACCAAGAATATGAAATGTGATTTGGCACTAAGACTAGCAAAGAGCAGCACAGTGTGTGATTAATCCTGCATGGCCACATTTACATCTCTAATTTGCTCATATAAATGCATTAAGCCAGATGGCTTTAGAGACTAGCACTCTGCATATACTCATGGGTCAGCACCCACATCTTCTGTACTTTACGGGTGCCCAGGCTTTGGCAGGACCCACCCCTCACCCTTCATTAGTTTCCTAGCATAACCCCTTTATTCTTATTTTTCCCCACTTCCCATAATCAGCATTCTCAGATCCAATATCCACTCCTGCCAACATCTGCTGTAACCTTGCTAAGTAATATATTAGGAGGACGTGAAGAGACAACTGTTACTTTAACTTAGAACACATTAGGAAGACAATTTTGAAGATGGGCATTTTATTCTGTTTGTGAAAAATTAACACCCCCTACCAAAAATGAGAGTTACATATTTTACTAGTATAAATCCTATTCCATCTTTTAAAGAAAAATCCACACTAATATCTGATATTGTCAAAAATTCAATAAAAATTATAAAACCAAGGCTTTATTTGTTAAATTCTAATATTGATTCTCAAGTATTATAATAACTCTATACTTATTGATCTGTTAGCATCTAGTTCCAACCAGACACATCATGTGAGCCTATTCAGTAAGGCAGCTGTGGTAGCAATTTGTTTCTAGACAAATTGTTTCTAGACTAACAATATACTGTTGAATATGGTCATTTTCTTATACCTCAAATGCCAGCAATTAATGGATCCTCAATTAGTTTTCAGTATGGAACTGTCGTGTTAGGAACTATACATCACAAGCGGATATAAAATAAAGATGCGCCTTAAGCATTCACAAGCTTAGAATTTTTGTTATATCCTAAAATGAAAGAAATCTGAAAGAGCTCAGAAAAGACCTGCTTATTTTAGAGAAATAAGGTACAAAGTAAGAATGTTACAAAAATATGATGGTATGTCCAAAAGGAAAATATCCTCAAAGATGTGAGCGTGATTGGGGGGTGGGGCAGGGTGGGGGGCAACAGACACAATCCTCTCAGAGAAGAAGCTGAATCCCCATGGCAAATCTGCAGCTGCTCTACAAATGGTGGGAGCAGTTAAGGGGGGTATCTTCAGGTTCACAATGAAACAAGGAGATGCCCGGGGTGCAATCCCAAGACCCACAGAATCTACCTATTTGAGTCATGGGAAAAGCTATTTGAAATCAGTAATCTCAGGGGAAATATAAATAGTAAAGACACACAACTATCTAAATCTCTGTCTATGGGTCCTATCTCTCCTCCAACTTTGGATTATCATTTCTTTCTTCCTCTACTTCTTTTATACATGTAAGAGTTTACCTCTTATGCTCTGTTGAGGGTCACAATTGCAGGATTGTCTCTCATTTGGTTTTGAGAGCAAAGGGATAAAACTCACTAAGAAACCTATTATTTCTTGTTAGAATTCATCCTTCTTGGTACAGTCAAAGCACTCCAATTATGATTTTCAAGAACATGCAATTATTCTGTCTTTAGTTATAACTAAATTAACAACCTCAATTTAGGTACCCTACTTATCCTTCTTTCTCTGAGGACTGCACCTTATCAATAGGATTGACAGTCTGAAGCTGTGTTTGTTCTGCATCCCCTGGCCATAGGAAGCTGGACCAGTGTTGGACATCTGACCAAGTTAGGGCTTCAAACTACCTTGTAGGAATCTGGAATCAATACTCAATTCTATTACCTACTATCCTATTAGTCTGGACGATTCTCCTGTGAACTCAGGACCTAAGGCTGCCATTGTGGGTTAGATATGCTTGGTACCGGGCAGGCCAAAACAGAGAAAGGTGGTCTTCAGAAAAAATACAGCAGCATGAACAGCTGCAGATAGAGCAGGAGTGATTAGAGACTGGTAAACTAAATAATAGCTCCCAAAGATATCCAGGGCCTAATCCATGGAACTTGTGAAAATTATGTTATATGGCAAAAAGTACTTTGCAGATGTGATCAAGTTAAGGACCTTGAGCTGGAGAGAGTACCCTGGTTTATCCAGGTAGGCCCTAAATGTAATTACAAGTACTCTTATAAGAGAGAGGTAGAGGGAGATTTTTCTACAGAAGAAGGCCATGTAACAACTGAAGGAAGATGTCATGCTGCTTTGAAGATGGAGGAAAGGGATGTGAGCCAGGAATACAAGAAATATAGCTCTAGAAGATGGAAAAGGCAAGGAAACAGATTCTCCCCTAAGCCTCCAGAGGGAACACGGCCCTGACAACACCTTGATTTGAGCCCAGTGAAAGTGTTTTTGGACTTCTGAGCCTCCACACTTTTTTTTTTAGTTGGGGTATAGGTGTTTTACAATGTTGTGTTAGTTTCTACTGTACAGCGATGTGAAATAGCATTCCTTGTACTATACAGCAGGTTCTTATTAGTTATCTATTTTATACATATTAGTTCCTTTTTATGGCTGAGTAATATTCCATTGTATATATGTACCACATCTTCTTTATCCATTCATCTGTCGATGGGCATTTAGGTTGCTTCCATGACCTGGCTATTGTAAATAGTGCTGCAACGAACACTGGGGTGCATGTGTCTTTCTGAATTATGGTTTTCTCTGGGTATCTGCCCAGTAGTAGGAACGCTGGGTCATATGGTAGTTCTATTTTTAGTTTTTGTGTTTTTTTTGCGGTACACAGGCCTCTCACCGTTGTGGCCTCTCCCGTTGCGGAGCACAGGCTCCGGACGCGCAGGCCCAGCGGCCATGGCTCACGGGCCCAGCCGCTCCACGGCATGTGGGATCCTCCCAGACCGGGGCGCGAACCCGGTTCCCCTGCATCGGCAGGCGGACGCGCAACCACTGCGCCACCAGGGAAGCCCTATTTTTAGTTTTTTAAGGAACCTCCACAGTGGCTGTTATCATTTTACATTCCCACCAACAGTGCAAGAGGGTTCCCTTTGAGTCCCCACATTTTTAAGAGAATAAATTTATTGTTTAAGTCACTAAGTGTGTGGTAATTTGTTACAGCAGCCACAGGAAATTAATACAGAGACCATGTGGTCCTAGACAGAGAGTCTGGGAAAATGGATGCCTGAGTTCTAAGTGCTTCCTATTTTATTCCTTCAAGTGGCCTAGCTGGCACATCTTGCCATTAGGTTCCACAAAACACCAGTGTTTCACTACAATGAAATCAGTGTTTCACTACAATGAAACAACATTTTGCTTAAGCCAACCAGAGGCTTAGTTCAGATATAAAGAGGGACAATAAAGTGTAAGAAGCTATGCAGTATAATTTGAAAAGAACCATAATGCATGGTCTCCAGATAAAAATGTATTTGCCACAAGGTGGAAAACAGTGTCCCAAATCTCCACCCCAGTAGTCACTCTTGTAGCTTTATCTCCAAAAGGCCTTGCTTTAAAATGAAACTCTCTTTTTACCTAAAAGTGGAATTCCCCAGTATAATTGCATCAACGGAACACATCAACATGGATTTGTCAACAAAATAATGTAACAAAGTTTATATTTGGCCCTAAAGAAATAGGACAAAGAAAATTTACGTTTGCAGGAAGGAACTTGTAAGAGGCTGGAAAGTAAAACAGCATCTAAAAAGGCAAAATTCAGTAAGGTGGCTGTGATACAATAAGAAATATATATTTGGTCTTTGTCTTTGGTCCCTGGCACAAAGTTCCTAAAACGCTTGGTATCTCTGCAGTGGTGAGAATGTCTTTGGGAGGGGAAAATTCTACCAATGAACCTCCAATGCCTCCCAAAGAGTGTCTTCTGTATGCTAATGAGATGACTGTTCGCTGGGCCCTGGTCTTTAGAAAGACCAAGGTGTGATTAGAGGGTTAGAACTTTCAGCCCTACCCTCTGACCTCTAGGGAGGGGAAAAGCACTGGAGGTTGAGTTAATCACCATGGGCAGATGATTTAATCAATCATGCCTACATAATGAAACTTCCATAAAAACCCTAAATGGTAAGGTTCTGAGAGCTTCTGGGTTGGTGAATACACTGAGGTACTATAAGGATGGCACACCCAGAGAGTGCCCCTAGGAAGCACTGTGCCCCTCCCACCATATCTTGCCCAATGCATTTCTTCCATAAACTGTTTCCCTGAGTTGTGTGAGCTGTTATAGCAAATTATCAAACCTGAGGAAGGGTCATGGAATCCCTGATTTATAGTCAGTTGGTCAGAAGTACAGGTGGCAAACCAGGACTTGCAAGTGGTGTCTGAGGTGACTTCTGTGAAACTGAGTCCTTAACCTTGTGGGGTCTACACTAACTCCAGGTAGTTAGTTCAGAAATGAAATGAATTGTTGGACCCTCAGTTGGTGTCTGGATAATCAGAGAACTGGTTGTTGGTGTGGGAAAAACTTACACACTAGCAATGAAAACGGTTTTAGCAAGTAGAGAACAGTGTAAGAGAAGTGGGTACCTAGAGAAGGTTAGATGCAAAACCTGGAGATGATATGAGCAGATTTTCCCCACATTTCAGCCTAAGGCCTACAGATTTAGAAGATCAACAGAGAAACCAAAATGTGCTTCAAAAATGAAACCTATTTTACAAGCTCAGTACAGAAATTATACTATCCCAACATGAATCACTACATTTCAGTAGAATGAGAGAAGCAGTTTTCCATTTTCAACAATGAGAAACAATCCTTTCATTTTTCAAAGCTTGGAAAGTTGTACTTCTGTGAATTATTATTAGTCTATCAGTCTGTTATTTACCCTTTAATGGTATGTATGAATAGGTCTTTCTCCTAAAAGTGTTATCTTTCCTTGCAGTACCTTTATGGGATAGGTCTTTGTAGTGCTGAAATTCCTAGTATTCAATCTTCAATTCACATGAAAAGAAAGATGTCATTAGAAACTGTTTGATTAGTGATGCAGAAAAACAAAATCCTAACATAAGAGAAACCTAATCTACGTTGAAATGCTACAGCTAAAAATCATGGGAAATAAAGATATACTTACCTAGAAAGGAGTCGCTGACAAAAGAAAACACCTGGGGGAGAAAATACATGCTTAACATAAATTGGGAAGATATTGTATCATTTAGTGAAGAAAAAGCAGAATTCCTGAACAACAGATAACTAATGTGCTCATTTATCTCTTGGAAACAACAGGGAGCATGGAAGGTCAGAACAGGGGAGCAATCACCCAAACAGGATTATTCATGAACTCTAAATGCTTGTCACTAATTACAAATTACCTAGTAATACTGTGAAATGATCAAATAGGTTAATACAGGATTTGAATTAATCTTCCTGAGTTTAAGATTTTCCTCTAATCCACTGAACCTTAGAATCAGTGAAGTGTGATTTCTGTGTTCTGAGAAAGGACACTGGGAACATTAACATAATATTCCAATCTCTTGCCAGGCTAGTCTCAGATACAACTCTTTTGCTAGGGTAAAAACTTAATGCTTCGTGTTCTGATCTCTATTAAGATCTACCTTTTAAAGAAAGGTCCATTTGAAGTCAGAGAGCCTCTTTGAGCCTCTGGAGGGCAATGACTGTGCTCAAAGCATCTTTGAGTCTTCAGTGCTTAATAATTGATGTTTGATAAATGAATGACACAAGTTAATATCTAAAACCTTTCTTCAAAGATTCTGCTTTTCCTATATACATAATTAAAGCCCCAAATACAATAGCATACTCTAACCAACTAAGAAACATTTATATCTATCATTCCTTTATTAATTTATATCAACATCATATCTACCATTCATGTTCCAATTCTCCACCCTGGATTATTTCTTTCCTGATGTCCCTATCACTCTTTTTTTTTTTTTTTTTAGTGCAGTGACACTTCTTAGGTTAAATGGCTACTATTCTCTTTATATAGAATAATGGTAAAGACTGACTTGTATAGTTTATTCTTTTATCAGTGGGGGTTATGAGCCTCAAGCAGTGAAGAAATAATTCTTACAGGGGATAGGAGGTCAAAAGGAGAGGATAGAAAAACTGCATTCTATTACTTATCTTGGGTGGTTGTTTCACAGGTGTTTGCTTGGTGATAAATTATACACCTTGTTTTGTAAACTTTGTGTTTGTAGACTACCACATTTTAACAAAAAGAAAATGTGTGTGTGTGTATCCCCAAATATATAAAAAGAGAAACTGCAACCATGAAATAAGAACAGGTTACTTAAAACACACAGACACACACTACAGAGGATCAAAAAGAACTCTTAGAAATTAAATATATAATAAAAATTAAGGGGGGCTTCCCTGGTGGCGCAGTGGTTGCGCGTCCGCCTGCCGATGCAGGGGAACCGGGTTCGCGCCCCTGTCTGGGAGGATCCCACATGCCGCGGAGCGGCTGGGCCCATGAGCCATGGCCGCTGAGCCTGCGCGTCCAGAGCCTGTGCTCCGCAACGGGAGAGGCCACAACAGAGGGAGGCCCGCATACCACAAAAAATAAAAATTAAAAAAATAAAATAAAAAAATAAAATAAAAATTAAGGACTCACTAGGAGGACAGTAATATGATAAAACCTAGGAAAGTCTCTCCACAAATATAATGAAAAGGAAAAAAAACTTGAAAGCAAGAGAGAAAAGATAAGGGAAAAAATTACCAGTCCAGAAGTGCCAATATCTGCATAACAAACATTCCAGCAAAGGAGAGTAAAGAAAACAGGGGGAGGAAATCATCAAAGAAATGATTCAAGAAAATTCCAAAGGATATTAATTTGGAGACTGACAAAGCCCACCAAATACCCAATGCAATGGATGAAAATACACTCACATCAAGGCATCACATCAGAAATTTCAGAACACTCAATATCTTATAAGCTTTGAGAGAAAGGAAGATATTAAAGAGTCAAGAAGAAAGGATTTAGAATCAGAATGGCTTTAGACTTCTCAACAGAAACACCCTATTTAAGTGAGCTTAGGTGAGTGTCTAATCCTTGCAAAAGAATGGCAAAAGAGCCTTAGCTAAAACATTACTAATCTCATTGTGCTTGGGGAAAGCATAATCAAAAAATAAAAAGAGAAAGTGACCCATAATTATTCCTATAAACATAAAACATTTCTTTACATTATAATGAAATAAAAATGAAAAGGTGGGACTTCCCTGGTGGTCCAGTGGCTAAGACTCCGTGCTCCCAATGTAGGGGGTCCAGGTTAGATCCCTAGTCAGGGAACCAGACCCCACATGCCACAACTAAGAGTTTGCATGCCGCAGCTAAAGACCCGCATGCTGCAACTAAGACCCGGCACAGCCAAACAAATAAATAAATAATTTTTTTTTTTTTTAATGAAAAGGAATACAGGCTGAAAGTACTAAAATCAATTCACTTAATAAATGTTAAAAATATTCTTACTATGGACTGAATTCATATATTGAAGTCCTAACTCCCAGCACCTCAGAATGTGACTGTATTTGGAGACAGAATCTTTAAAGAGGTAATTAAGGTAAAATGAGGTCATATGGGTGGGCCCTAATCCAATATGACTAGTGTTCTTTTTTTTTTTTTTTTTTAATTTATTTATTTTTTGGCTGTGTTGGGTTTGCATTGCTGCATGCGGGCTTTCCCTAGCTGCAGTGACCACTGCGCAGGGTTCTCACTGCAGTGGCTTCTCTTGTTGCAGAGCATGGGCTCTAGGTGCACAGGCTTCAGTAGCTGTGGCTCGCGGGCTCTACAGCACAGGCTCAGTAGTTGTGGCACACGGGCTTAGTTGCTCCACAGCATGTGGGATCCTCCCGGACCAGGGCTCGAACCCATGTCCCCTGCATTGGCAGGTGGATTCTTAACCACTGCCACCAGGGAAGTCCATGACTAGTGTTCTTATAAGAGTAGATTAGAACACAGATACCAGACACCCACAGAGTAAAAGCCATGTGAAGATAGAAGGAGAAGACTGCCATTTACAAGACAAGGAGAGAGGTCTCAGAAGAAATCAATCCTACTGACACCTAGATCTTGGATTTCTACCTCCAGAACAGCGAGAAAATAAATTTCTGTTGTTTAAGCCATTCAGTCTATGATACTTTGTTATGGCAGCCCTAGCTAGCTAATACTTCTAATACTCTGCTAAAATAATTACTACTAGTTAAACATGGTGGATTAAACATAAGCATTTAGGTCTCCTCTGTCCTAAAATTTCACTAAAATGACATTAAAAGGATTTTATAAATGTCATAAACTCACAATGGAAATAAAAGATCAGAAGATGAGGCAAAAACAGCAAAGTTTTAAAAGCTAGAAAGCAGATGGACAAGTGGTAACTGACTTGACAGAACCAAAACTTAAGCCACTGAGAAAAGCCAATTTATACTGCAGAATCTCTATCAGGCTCAGGAAGTAGCAGAACCATGTACCTCTGGAAGCTGAGATGAAGACAAGCTAGAAAGCGAAAGATAGGTTGAAAGTCTATTTAAGAAGCAGTTAGGGGGCTTCCCTGGTGGCGCAGCGGTTGCGCGTCCGCCTGCCG
>NC_041232.1:5787050-5812797 GCF_002837175.3 Physeter macrocephalus | reverse complement strand
CAGGGGACGGGGGTCCGTGCCCCGGTCCGGGAAGATCCCACATGCCGCGGAGCGGCTGGGCCCGTGACCCATGGCCGCTGAGCCTGCGCGTCCGGAGCCTGTGCTCCGCAACAGGAGAGGCCACAGCAGTGAGAGGCCCGCGTACCGCAAAAAAAAAAAAAAAAAAAAAAAAGAAGCAGTTACATTTCCAGATGACTGCTCCTCTCTGTTCTGGCAGAAACCTGGATAAAGGAAAACAGAGATCTCTGGGCTGAGAGATAACAGGCATGGTTGGAGGGTTCCATACTAAAAATATGTGGCTGAATTATAGGCTTATATGTTTGGCTCTCAGAACACTGACAGGCAGCCAAACATAAATCCTCAGACAGAAAAATGGAAGAGCTGGTGCTGGAGAATCTGACTACAAGCAAGAAGCGGGGAAAAGACCCAAAGGAATTCTATCTAGTCAGATCACCATGTGATGAAAAGCAGTCAGTCTCACCCTTGCTTAGAGAGCTTCCATTAAGTTTTATTGTACCTCAGTCTTAAATCTAAGCAGAAAAATAAGGATGGTAGACATTTTTGAGAAAATCATCTCATATAAAAAGCAGACACCAAAACAAACAGAAAGTAACTTGGAGAAATTAAAGAATATGCACATAGATAAAATTTCTAAAAAGTTACCATTAATACCCTTAAAGATAATGAAAGAAAATACTGCTTGAATGAAACAAGAATAAGATGTACTAAAAAAAGAACATTCAGGAGAAAAAGGACATATATACCCACTACAACATGAACTGACTCTGAAAAGATTATGCTAAGTGAAAAATACGGGAAATAAAAATTCACATGTTGTATGATTCCACTTACATAATAATGTCCAGAATAGGCAAATCCATAGAAGCAGAAAGCAGATAAGTGGTTGCCAGGGGTTGGGGAGTAAGGGGAATAGAGATTGACTCATGGGTAGGGGTTTCTTTTGGAATAATGAAAATGTTCTGAAGTTAGAAAATGACAATGGTTGCACAACCTAGTGAGTAAACTAAAAACCACTGCATTATACTTTTTTTAAATGGTGGATTTTACGGTATGTGAATTACATCTCAATTTTTTAAAAAGGAATTTTTGAAATTAAAAATATGATAACAGAAATGAAATACTCAATATAAGATTTGAAAGGTAAGGTAGAGGAGATGTCCCAGAAAGTACAGCAAAATGAAAAAATAATGAAATTAGGAGGAAAAAAAAAGTAAGAAAATTAAATGGCAGGCCCATGAGGTTCAAAATCCCAGTAACAGAAATTCTAGGAAGAGAGAATAGAGAAAACTAGAAAGAGGTAAACTGTCAAACTACATGTCTGTAAGTTCTGTAAAACTTTACCTGAACGCAGAGAATCAAAACAGGTCCACATTAAGGCATTTTGTTGTAAAACGCAGAATACTGGGGATAAAGAAAAGATCTTACAAGCTCCTAAGGAGAGAGGGGGAAAAAACCCAGCTTTCAAACCAAGAATCAGGAATCAGAATAGTACTGGACTTTGCAGTTGCAACAATGAAAACTAGATAGCAAAGAATCAATGCCTTAAGAATTCTGAGGGAAAATAATTTCTAAACTAGAACTAAATTAATTGTGAGAGTAAAGTATCTCTTGTGCTCCCTTTCTTAGGAAGGTACTGAAGAGCATGCTCTACCAAAATGAGAGAATAAACCAAATAAGATGATGGGATCCAGGGAAAAGAAGATCCAAAAAGGTAAGAAGCAAACAGATTCCCCAAATGATGATAAAGGGAAATCCTTTGACAACAGCTATGCAGCAGAGATAAAATAAGAAAGGGAGGAGAGAGCAGGAGACAGGGGCTTAAACTGCAAAGTAAAATACTATTTTGGGGGGTTGGCTCTTATACATGTGTAGAATCAGGCTTAGTTAATCAATCCATCAATAAAGGTTTATTCTTATTTATATTCCAAGTGAAAACATAAATGCTGTAATTAAGGAGATGCCACTCAGACACTAAATGAATTAATAAATTTTGAATTAATGCTATAAATGTGCTTTAAATAAATTGTTTCCACATTTCTAAATGCCGATTTAATGGAAATTTGGACCTACACACTGAAGTATGAATGGGGAATCACTAACCCAGGAACCATAGTGTTTAGGATGGGTTGCCAAGCCTGTCCACTCCTGTCAAATACAGTATCCCCTTCCAAGTAAAAGGCATGAACTAGTTTTTTCCTGCAATAGTTGCAACAAATTCTGATTTGAATGAAATCAGTTCTTCCTTTGCCTCATTATAATCTATTCTTCTACAAAAAGCCAGAGTACTTGTTTAATTTGTATGATCATTTAAATGTTTGATATACCTAGAGCTATACTGACAATTATATTTTAGTTATAAAGCAATCCAAGACCAGAACATTGCCAATAATTTGCACCTACCTCCACCATTCCATCTACCTCCCTCTACCTCCCTCCTGCCTGAGGAAATATCTTATTGCTGTATTTATCATTTCCTTGCCTTTTTTGACACAGTTTTATCACATCATTCCTGAACAAAATATTATTTAGTTTTGCTTGTTTATTAACTTTACCAATGATGCATATAATTGTAGTTCGTTCATTTTCCCTAATGTATAATACTGTAATGTGTGACTATGCACAACTTATCCTTTATCCTGTCAATGGACACTTGAGTAGTTTCCTGTCTCTTTGTTACTGTAAACAGTGTTACTCACAAAATTCTAAAGCACAGCTCCTAGTACACTTGTATAAGAGTTTCTCTACCTAGGAGTTGTAGAGTATAAAGTTTAAACTTTCAAAATATTGCCAAACTGTTTTAAAAATCAGTTATACCAGTTAATATTCCCACTAGCAAGTTATAACAGTTCCTCATGATAATCATCCCCTGCAAAACTGTGTTAAATGGCACTTCTATAAATCTAGTAGGTGACCATAGTATCTCACTGTGGTCTTAATTTGCATTTCCTTGATTGTAATGAGGTGGTACAATGTTTAAAAGCAATTTGACAGTTTCTTATAAAATTGAAATATACTAAACCATATGATTCAGCAATTCCACTTTTAAGTATTTGTTCAAGAAAAATGAAAACAGGGCTAAATAAATAAACAAATAGATAGATAGATAGGTAAATAAATAAATAAAATACTTTCCTGGGACTTCCCTGGAGGTCCAGTGGGTAAGACTCCGTGCTCCCAATGCAGGGGGCCCGGGTTCGATCCCTGGTTGGAGAACTAGATCCCACATGCATGCCACAACTAAGAGTCTGCATGCTGCAACTAAGAATGTGCATGCCGCAACTAAGAGTCCGCATGCCACAACTGAAAAAAAGATCCCACATGCTGCAACAAAGATCCCACGTGCCATAACTAAAACCCAGCGCGGCCTAAATAAATAAACAAAATAAATAAATATTTTTAAAAAATACTTTTCCGGGTTTCCCTGGTGGCGCAGTGGTTGAGAGTACGCCTGCCGATGCAGGGGACAGGGGTTCGTGCCCCGGTCCTGGAAGATCCCACATGCCGCAGAGCGGCTAGGCCCATGAGCCATGGCCGCTGAGCCTGCGTCCAGAGCCTGTGCTCCGCAACGTGAGAGACCACGACGGTGAGAGGCCCCCGTACCGCAAAAAAAAAAAAAAAAAAAAAAGGATTAAAGACCTAAATTTAAGGCCAGAAACTATCAAACTCTTAGAGGAAAACATAGGCAGAACACTCTATGACATTAATCACAGCAAGATCCTTTTTGACCCACCTCCTAGAGTGATGGAAATAAGAACAAAAATAAACAAATGGGACCTAATGAAACTTAAAACGTCCGGAGCCTGTGCGCCGCAACGGGAGAGGCCACAGCAGTGAGAGGCCCGCGTACCGCAAAAAAAAAAAAAAAAAAAAAAAAAAGAAAGAAAAATGAAAACATGTTCACAAAAAGACTTGTTTGTATAAAAATGTTCATAGCAACTTTATTCATAATAATCAAAAAGCTGGAAACAACCCAAATGTCCATCAACTGGTAAATAAATAAACTGTGGTATAGTCAAACCATTACATATCACATAGCAATAAAAATAAATGAATTTGCTAATGCTTGAAACAACATAGATGATTGCACAGTACAGACATTATCCTGAGTGAAAGGAGACAGATACAAAAGTATGATATTAGTATGATTTCACTGATACGAAGTTCTGGAAAAGGTACAACTAATCTATGATGATAGAAATCAGATCAGTGGTCACTAGAATGGAAAAGAGATTGACAGCAAAGCTGCAAGAGGGCACTTGTTGCAGTAATGGAAATGTTTGATACCTTGATTGGGGTAGTGGTTACATGAGTGTACACATTTGTCAAAACTCATCTGTGTATTTTACTGCATGTAAATGTACCTTGGACTTACCAAAAATAAAATAAAACATAAATCTATCATGTCATTCCCCAGCTCCAAACCCAACATGGCTGCCCAAGACACTGAATGAATTAGCCTATACCCTCCAAACCTTGCCTATCATTCAATCCCTCATTACTACATTCCAGTCACATTGGCCTTCTCAATATTTATTAGAAATTCCCAAATTTCTTTTAAAAAATAAAATACAAGGTAAAAAAGTAAAGGAGGAAGAATCTAGAAACAGTAACTAATCATAATGTGTGAACTTTATTTGGATTCTAATTCAAACAAAATGCAAGAGAAAATCATTTACAGCATTTGCGTTAGATTGATTGCATCAATAAACTCGATGAATGGCTTTCCTGAATTCACTCCACTTTGTCCTGAATCTTTGTAGTCCCCTCCCACTCTGACTTGCTTTGACCAATGGAATGGTAGCAAAGGTGAGGCAAGCAGAAGCTTGAAAAGCACTCATTCATTCTCACCTGCTCTCTTGAACAATTGGGCTTTGCTCTTACTTCTCTGCTTTCACCATGAAAACATGCCCAAGATTGCTTACTGGAGGAAAAAACATGTGGAGCAGAATCAAGATGGTCCAGTCCAGGCCCTAAATATGTGAAAAAGCCCAACCAAGATCAACAAAATCAACTACATTACCCACAGCTAACCACAGGTACATGAGTGAGTCCCTCCACGTCCAGCTTAGCACAACAGAAACACCCATCTGTTCCAACAGACTCCATGTTTGCTCTTGTAACTTCTGAGGTTTTGTGGTTGTTTGGTATACTGCATAATTGTGACAACAGAAAACTGATAAAGCATTTTCAGACAACTGGAAGTTCAACACTGACTACATATTTGATGATATTAAGGAACCACTGTTAATTTTTTTCTAGTTATGATAATATTCTGGCCATATGGTTTAAAAGAGTCCTTGTATTTTATACACACACTGAAATATTCTTAGATAAAATAATATGTCAAAATAATATGAAGGTGAGGTGGAATGGGAAGGCCTATCTTGCTCAGCTCTGATTTCCCAGCCACTAGAACACAGCTGGCTCACTGTAGGTGCTTAAAGAAAGAAATCAAACCACAGCTGACTGAACCAAGTTTCAAATGCACACGTTAAGGCAATGAATATAGACTAATTACAAGGGAGAAGAAACACCTCTCAAGTATCCTCACAGAACTACAACCAAAAGGGGTACTCAGTGCAGAGTGGCAAGCTGACACAATCAAACTGTCTGTCCTGAAAATACACAAACGGTAGACGGAATGAGGAGAGCCACTTTGGCTTAGGTTGTTAACTACTAGCAGGATGGTTTCTCCATAACAACCCTTGCATTTCCACTGTTTGCATCAGGTGTGAGTACAACCCCATTACAGTAACTTTCAGAGCTATGCACATATATCCTCAAAATAAATTCTCATTCAAAAGGTAGTAAGTATTTCTTTTCTTTGGGACCATAAAGACTTATCTAATCACAAGACAATGACAAATCTGACCTTAATATGATCTTACACTAGTCACTGCTGTTGCACCTTAAGACAATTTCTATTCTAGTGGGCTGCTCTGATTTACCCATCTGGAATAAAACCTCTAATGACTTAAGTATTAGAGCTGATGAATCATAATTAATTAATAAACGTTTTCAAAGGACAATAGGTAACAGATGATAATCAGAACCTCAAAGCTTAAAATGAGAAGTGTGTAAATTCTCACTGACACCAACCTCAAAATAATCATCTTTGTTCTCTCTTCCCATTCTCCCCACCCCTACATCCAACACCCCAGTCTCTTCATCTTTGCCATTCTACCATCCATTCTCAATTTATCTCTTTCATTCCCTTTCTTTTTTTCCTCCACACCCATTTCAATCCCTTTTCTTATCCCCTCTTTCTTCCCTTCCCCTCCAAGCTTCCAATAAAATGAACTCATTCACATTTTTAAAATATTTATTAAATAATATATAAGAAATGAAAAATAAAACTATAAAAAGATACTGTTTTTACCTATCAGACTGAGCATCTCCTTCCTGAGGGAGAGAAAAAGGCAAACAGCAAGCTCACATTACAGAAGATGAGGCAAAGCCAAATGGGGGTTATCAATATGCAGATTTTACAAGTCTCCAGATGTGAACTGTCAGTCACAATGATTACCACAGCAATCTCACAAAAGCTATATATGAGAAACAAGAGTGCTGCTATACGCATTCATTCTAAAAGCATTTGTTTAATGAGTTGGGGAAATTTTTGCAAACATATCCAACAATTTTCTTTCTCTTGTTTTTCAGATACTTGTTTCTCTTGTAACTAAGCTATACATAGATCCTAAAGTTTTAGGCCAGCAATCTTGCCATAAAACTAAAGTTTTACACTTGTGACCTCACCATCAACTTTCTGGCAATAATATCAGGTCACAGACTCTACAGAAAGACAGAAATATACACTCAGTAAGAATCTTGATATGTTCAGAAAATTAATTAGTATTTGGCATGCTGTTTAAAAAGGCTTTCATTCTGGTTCTGTCAAAAGCAGTCTGGCACATTTCTCTAGCATACTAACAATCTGATGATTCGTAAACCAATGTTTTATTTAGGTCCTTTCTACAGTTCTTCAGTGTTGCATTTGCATACATACATAAGAGCCAAGTCAAAAGCTGAGGTTCTAGATGAAGAAAGGGCATTTCATTTATAGATTAGCATCCTTTAATGCTTTTTTATGCTTTTAAGACTGTTTCCTATCGAATCAGACAACAGTAAGAAAGCAAACCAAGAACAAGAAAGTGCAGTCAAGTGTTCACAGCTGCAAAAAAGAGAAGTTACCTTGCAAATTTTCTTATTGTATTTTCAAAATCACTAATTTAAAAGAATAATCAGCCCTGACCACATGTCAGATCCTATTTTTTAAAGGGATTTACATACCAAAAAGATAGGTTGATCATCCTCATTCTATAAATGGATAAAATGAGTATTATTAAGGTTAAATGGTTTCTCCAAGGTCACACAGTTAGCAAATAGCAGAGAAGGGATGCACATTCAGGTCTGATTCTAAAATCCTATACCCTTAACCACTATGCTACTCTTATTTTATTCTTTGTTATATATTGCATTACATCTGTAAAATTTACTAAACATAAAAATCTAGCTATATCAAGACACGTACTTTTGCAAGAATGAAATGTTTCTAATTTTTATTTCTGTCACTTATGTAACAGGTGACACACACAGAAATTTTGGTTGTTCATTATTAATTTCCATAGAAACGCAGTTATAATCTACATTTAAGAATAACCCTGGGCTTATTGCTTGGATGGTCCCCCATTTTGAGAGATGCCTATAATAGAGAAATTATTGCTAATAATTAAACATAGAAATACGAAACAAAAAAGAGAACACAAGTAAATTAAGAAAAAACAGCACTTTATGATTACAGAACATACATAAAAGGCTATACTTTAGTATGGAAAACACCAAGTCTGGACACTTGGTTATAATTTACAATAATCCAAATTAATCTAGATTCTGATTAGCAAAATGCAGACATGTGCATGTGACAGACAATCATTGTGGAGCCCAACAAAGCTACAGAATGAAACCAGGTGAAAAGATGTGAATAGGAAATTTGTTCTATTTTGAAGAAGGGCAAGATTTTCTAACTGCTGGGGTAAAATGACTGAATTCAAATGTTGAGACAGAATTTGGATTAATTTCTTGGTGCTGTTCTCCTTCATTCCCCTAGGACGAAAGATCATGTCACTCAACAGTGATACTTCCGGCCAATTAAAGAATGGGTTTGGGTTGCACCTCCAAGCTGGAAAGATTTCAGCTGTAATATAGGATCCACAACAAGGGTAAAGTAAGGAAGAGTAGGTAAAATGAGCTCTGTCACACAGGCAGTCAGTCTCATGGGAAGGAAAGAGCCAAAAAATTAGCATTTTGAACTTGACAAGTGAACGTCACAGTCACAGAGACTCTATATGCATCAACAATCGTATTCTGCTCTGTCCCTTATATTACATCATGTTTTAGGAACTATTTCTAGGTGTGCTCCATGTCAATCAAGGATTTTCCTTCTCCCATATGAACCAAAAACTTCTGTAGATTTTTAGCCTAATCGTTGCTTGTTCCCACTCTCCCATTTTGCTCAGATCACAGGGCTAGTGATTGGCAGTCTTATTCACAATACCCTACACAGCAGGCACTCAAAACAAACTGACCACTTTCATTATTCAGCAAGCAAGCAAGCATTTTAAAAATTAATCTATTGAGGTGAAATTCACATAACATAAAATTCACCATTTAAAGTGAATAATTCAGTGGCATTTAGTACATTTACAATGCTGTGCAACCCCACCACTGCTCCAAAACACTTCCATCACTCCAAAGTAAAACTCCATCCCCATTAAGCAGTTTCTCCCCATTTCCCCCTCTCCTTCAGCCACTGGAAACCATCAATCTGTATTCTGTCTCTATGGATTTATCTGTTCTGGATGTTTCACGTAAGTGGAATCATGCAATATATGACAATTTGTGTCTAGCTTTTTTCACTTAGCATATGCTTTTAAGGTTCATCCATGTTGTAGTATGTATCACATATTCATTTCTTTTTATGGTTGAATAATATTTTATTGTACATATATACCACGATGTGTTTATCCATTCACTCATTGACAGACACTTCCACCTATTGGCTAATATGAATAGTGCTGCTATGAATATGTGTGTACCTGTATTTATTTGAGTGCTTGTTTTAAATTCTTTTGGGTATATACCTAGGAATTAAATTGCAAGATCATACAGTAATTCTACGTTTAACTTTTTGAAAAACTGCCAAACTGTTTCCCACAGCCAAGCAAGCGTTTCTGAGCACCAACCATGCATTAAAGTCCCCAATCTCATGAAGTTTACATTCTAGTGAGAAAAAAATTAATAAACAAGTTAATCACTAATTTTATTATATAGGTAAATATATATACATATAAGTGTCATGTCAGATGGTGGTAAGTGATATGAAAAAATTAAGCAGAGTAGGGTACAGAGAGTTATGGGAGGGTACTATTTTATATAGGATGGTCAGGAAAAGCCTCTCTGATGTAAACAACATGAAATGAGATCATTAAATATTTTTAGAATATCTCAATAGTCAGTGAAACATTATTTATTTTTTAAGAAACATTATTTCTTATATTACATTTTTCCAAAGTAATACTTTCATCTTTTTGGCTTGAATAATGTTCCCTTTGTAATTTTTTTCTGAATGTTAATTCAGACTAGTAACTTTATGTAAAGATTCTTGCTATTTATTTTGTACAACACAAAATAAAACCCATCTGGTGAATTTTGTTGATCACCAGTATGCCCTACGGTGATAAACCTACATTTCTGATATCATCACAGTTAGAGGTAATCATCAAATAAAATGCTGTGGAATGTCAGAACTCTATAGTAATTTCAAACCATTAATTTCCCCAAAGAATGTAACTAGCAAGTTATGAATAACTCAGATAAAGTATGAAATCCCAAATGTGGGGAAAATACACTTGGCTAAGGGTTAGGAACCCCAGTTCTACTTCCTGCTTTACTACCTTGGCTAAGTCAGTTAACTCCTCTGTATCTCAATTTTCAAAAAGTGCAGTTGGGGTGGGGGGACAAGAGATGATGTCTAAGGTCCCTTCCAGTCTAAAGTTTAAGAAATACATTTGAAGAGTACATCTGGAAGCCTCTAAGAGGGAGCTAAAGGATCTCAAACATAGCTGTGCCTTGGCTGTCTTTAGTCAATTTAGTTGAGTGAAAAAATGGCTATCTATATCGGACCTAGAGAATAGCCCCAGTTTATACAAATGAATTGAGAAATCAGAAGTTTACAGCCCAAAACAAGGATCACCGTCCAAACTGCTAAAGAATTCTAGGATCAACATAATATATACTGAAGGGCAGTAATATACAGAAATAATTATAAGTAATATACAGAAAGAATTATAAGCTTCTGTATAGTAATATACAGAAAGAATTATATTCAGCACAGAGTATCAATAAAGCTGTCTTCTGAATGCCTAATACATGCCTGGTATAGTTAGGCAAAATATATATAATATATATCATCATATACATGTATATGAACATATATAGAAATACATATCTCATATGCATAAGCATCCTCACTCCCATTTTACACATGAGAAACTAAGACTTAGATCAAGTAAATGTTAACGATCACACAGACAGACGTAGTAAAAAAAAAAGTGGGATTCTGATCCAGACAGGACTGAATGACTCAAAGTCCGCTATCATAGTGAAAGATCTTAACGATATGACTGAAGATACCATTCTTCACTTAAGTTCTTAATATCTTATTTATATTAATAAACCTAGGATGTAAACAAAACCCAAAATCCTAGCTAAAATCAAATCAACTTTAAGTTTCTTTATCTAAAAGTTGCTTCCGGTATTTCTACATTCTAAATTCAAAACTACCTTTCAACTACTTAATTGACTTTTCTTTTTTTCACAGACAACATATCTTTTAGAACAAAATTCTCCATAACATTTTCTACCTACACTCTCTCCCCAGGTGATTTCATTCAGTCCTATCATCTACATGCTATGACTCCCAAATTATATCTTGAGCCTTAACCTCTCCATTGAGGTGCAGACTCTCATATCCAATGGCCTCCAAAATGTTTCCAGTTAGATGTTTCAGAGCATCTCAACTTGAATAAAGACAAGACATAATTTTATCTTTTCCTTGCCATATCTGTTCGTTTTCTAATCTTCCTACTGCAATAAATAGCACCTCTATCCAACTGATCACGCAAGGCTAAAGCTTAGGATTCATCCTTGATTCTTAACTTTCCCTCCTCCCCATATCCATCCTATCACCTAGCCCTATCAGCTCTACCACCAAAATATATTTAGAATCTGTCCTCTATTTTTATTTATTTATTTATTTATTTATTTTTTACTAATCAGCACTTTTTTTTTGTATGCATTAACTAATTTAACCCCCCAAAAAAAAATTTTGGAGTATTTCTTCACTAAAGCAGCCCAGGGAGAAGCAGCACTTTTTTTTTTTTTTTTTTTCCGGTACGCAGGCCTCTCACTGTTGTGGCCTCTCCCGTTGCGGAGCACAGGCTCCGGAGGCGGCAAGCTCAGTGGCCATGTCTCACGGGCCCAGCCGCTCCGCGGCCTGTGGGATCTTCCCGGACCGGGGCACGAACCTGTGTCCCCTGCATCGGCAGGCGGACTCTCAACCACTGCGCCACCAGGGAAGCCCCTAATCAGCACTTTTTAAGGTTTTTTTTTTTTAATTTTTATTGAGGTATAATTGATTTACAACGTTGTGTTAATTTCAGGTGTATAGTGAAGTGAATCTGTTATACATATACATATATCCACTCTTTTTTAGTAATTTTTTTTTTTTGGCCATACTGCATGTCATGTGGGATCTTAGTTCCCTGACCAGGGACCGAACCCATGCCCCCTGCAGTGGAAGCGCAGAATCTTAACCACTGGACCAACAGGGAAGTCCCTAGAATCTGTCTTTGTCTCTTCTTCTCTACTGCTCACCACCATCACTCACTCAAACTATGCAACAAGTCACCACCATCACTGACTCAAACTATGCAACAAGAATCACCTCCTACCTGTTCTCCCTTTCTGACCCCCTATAATCCACACAGTAGCCACAGTGATCTTTCCAAATCACTGATCAGATGATGGCACTTCCAGGCTTAAAACTCTTCAATGGCTTTCTACTGCACTTCAATAAAACCCAAATGTCTTGCCATGTCCTACTACAAAACCTCATGACCTGGTCTCTTACCACACTCCCTTACATCATTTCCTATCATAACTCTTCAGTCTCTGTGCTCCAGCATGCTGCTCTTTCTGTACCTCAAGTACACCAAGTTCATTTCTGTCTCAGGGTCTTTGTATTTGTGGTTTTCCCCTATCAGGAAACTTTGTCCCCAAATCTTTATGAAGCTAACTCCATCTTGTTATTCAGGTCTCAGTTTAAACGTTACCTCCACAGTGAGACCAAATCACTACCTCATCAAATAATTTATTTCTTAAGAGCATTATCACTATCTAGGATTATTTTTCTAGTGTATTTATCTAGCTTCCTCCCGCAAAAATGTAAGTTCTTTGAGAGCAGAAATCTGGTTTGTTCTGTTTATTGTTGCATCCCAAGTACCTCAAAAACAAAAAATATCCCTATTGCATAGCATGCACTTGATAAATATTTAATAAAGAAATGAATAAATGAACAATATTGACACAACAGACATAGTATCAAAATTTTTTTAACAAGTCAAAATTATTGCTATACTACCCTATCAACTTGAAGGCAGAATCTATGTCTAATTCATCTTTCCATCTCCAGAGAACTTATACAGCACCTTGTATTATTGTAGGTTCTCAAAAAAAAGATTAAAATTAATGAAGGAAATTTGTTCTAAAGTGTTTAAAATATACTTAATTATATACTTATACTTAATTATATATACTTACATTGATATTTATTGAGCATTTAGTACGTACCAGGCCTTGTTCTAAATGCTTTATGAATGCCTAACAACTCTGTGAGATAAGAAATACCATTATTCACATTTGATTTGATATGCCTAACAACTCTGTGAGATAAGAAATACCATTATTCACATTTTACAGATGTAGGATCTAAACAAAAAAAGCTTACATAACTTGCCCAATGTAACACAACTACTAAGTAGCAGAGCTGAAATCTGAACCTAGACATTCCTCCCCAAGACAAATATTAGTATCAGCTAATTGAGGATTCTCAGAAAAAGCTTGCCATTTTATCTGCTTGAACTCATGACTCTTCACAGAATTTGAGGTTCTACTAAACTTAAGTAAGCCAAAAGTTTATTTAGGTCATAGTTGTGACATAATCATTACTTGATATTAGAACAGAGTAACCTTCCAGAATAGTTTTCTCTGCTATGAGGTCCAGAGCAATGCCAGAAGGATCTTTGAGCAATGAAAGAACTGTACAGCATAAACTTAACTCGTAATCACTGGAGGAAGAAACTGGGTTTATAGATTGCTATTAAGTATATGATCCAATATGAAATTCAACAGGGTACTGAAGAAGTGTAAAAAATTCTTAATGTTTGGCTAATATAAAAAAATGATATTAAATATACTACTTCACAACAGGAATTGTGAAGGTTATGAGGTTAGTATGAGTTAGTATAAGGTTATGTTTTTTCATAATATATAATTCAACTTTGTAAAGACTGATAAGCAATATCCTTTTGTCCTTGCTCTTCAAAAGCTCTGCTATAGTCATTACCCATCACCCCCAAAGTTTTATTAAAAGTTTTATGATTCTAGCACTTGAGAATATCAAACTTTTTTATAAAAACAGGCAAACCCCATAGTTTGTCATTTTTAATATCTGGAGCTCCTCTGATCCTTCCCTGGAAGCCTAAGGGGTAGACAACCTCAGCAATGTTCCCTATACACACGCCTCACGTCTGACTCTACGATTATTCTCTTCCCCTGCTCCCCAGGTCCTCTACCAAAGATCTACCCCATGGATATTAAACTCATGATAGACTGGAGCCAGAAAGGAAAACCCTCCATAACTCCAAGCCCAAAAGAACCTCGAATGACAAAATTATATAGATTTGTACCGAAATAATTCAATGAAAGTATACAGTAAGTAAGCAAAAGGTAAAGAGAAAAGAATAGCAGACAAACCTCACAACGATTCTCAGAAATCTGAATACTCTTCTGGGTTATCTTAGAATCCTCAAACATGACTTATGTGTCTGATCTGTCTCCTCAGCTTGACACTAAGTACACCGAATAGCATAGCATCTGTAAATCTCCTTAATAAAAATATCTGTAAACTGCTCCCCCTAGAATGCTCCTCAAAGTCCAGTATATTTTTACTACCCTGTCAGTTTTCTGCCATGATATTATGACAGGGTTATTTCATTTTAAAGGTTACCATTCCTTCAACTGCCAGATATCAGCTATCACAGGAGCAAATAATGGAGTAGTATTTCTGTAATCTACATAGAGTCCACATTTTTTTAAAGGTTGTGAGTGAATGAAATGATCCAACAATTCTAAAACCCAGTCTGATGAGAAAATTAGAAAAGACTACCAAACCTTAGGAAAAATAAAATCCTTCCATTGTTAAACTAGTACCGTATCATGACTGAATCAAGTCATTTCGTTACATTTCATTTTTAGTTATATGGAAGTCCCTATACTACATATATTATAAAATAATCTGAAAACCAAAATAATCTATAACAGTGACTTTTATATTGCCTTTATTTAATTTTAATATTAAAAAACAAATTGCTATCTTAACATGAGGTATCTGCTTAATTCCTAATTAACTTCATTTCCATCCATTCTTTCCCATATCTTTTCTCGTTTGGTTAGCTTTAAATATACTCATGCCAATTCTCCATGTCTCACCAACATGATTAAAAATTTTTTATACAACATTGGTATGGGAAATGATTGATAACAATCTTATTTTTTTCAAACTGATTCCTTGCTGGGTCTGTGGGGTGGTAAAAATGTTAAAAGTGATTTAAAAGCTAGTTTTTCTGAAATCCTACTTTTTCAGATGAATATCAAAAGAGAAAGAAAATGAGCATGTAGTCATTTATCTTTAAAATGAGAAGTCCACACTTTGAAAATAAAGAAAAATACAAAGAGACTGAGTAACAAACTACTCTAGCCATTTCCTGCAAAGAAATTACATTTGTGATTATAACTATTAAAATTATAGAAAACAACTCCCTGTTCTTCAAAAACCACTAAAATATGGCTCCAAAATCATAAGTATTATTATTTTTAAAATGTAAAGGTTTTAAGAGCAAAATCATGTTATTAATAAATTTAAATAGTGAGCTGTTATGCTGGAAGACAACCGTGGTAAGATATACACAATACTAACCCATCTTGCCAAAAAAAGACAAAGAGTAATAAAGACAAGTATAAAAGAAAATTGATTAAATCACTTTAAAAGAGGGGTTGATGCTTTCGAAATTCTTTAGTATGGAATTTTCTTCCTATGGGATATTGTACAAATGTCTTTGTCTTGTCTAAAGTGTACTAAAATTACAAATACACTCTCATACTGAGGAAAATTGCTTTTACTTATCAGGTCAAAAGAAACAAGGAAGCCTTGGAAAAACAGATATTTCCAGGGAAGAAAAGTAAAGCAGGAAAGTGAAGGTATAATAAAAGGACTATAATCAGAGATATGGGAGGAAGACAAACTGCATTAATTAAATTTCTTTAAGAAATGAGACTAGCTGCACAATGAGATGAATTGTCTCATTTGCCAAGTGTCCCAAGTGGCAAAGTCAAACAAATAACTCTGTAATTCTTTATTAGTATTTCATCAAGTTTAACCATTTGAAGACTGCCAAAGTGGGGTAGGGAGAATCCTTCAAATCTCATGAGAATTACGACTAATCAACTTTTTTACGTGTAATTTTCAGTATCTTCCTTTGTTGAAATTACCAAATGGAAATGGTATAAAAACAGAGGAAAACCAAATAAGATAAACAGCAGGAAGGGTATACTCTTCATGGGAGGCCATGCTGGACAGAGCAAAGCCTTTCAAATCCCTTAGAACTGGGTTTAAATACTGACTCTTCCACTTCCTAGTTAAACGACTATGTCATTTATTTAATCTCTCAAGTCTCAATTTCCACAAATGTACAAAATGAAGCATACACCAGCTCTGCAGGAATGTTGTGAGATTAAAGATGGCTGTGATTTAAATATCATATACATAAAGTACCTAGCTCTTTCCTCAGTAAATGTCAATTCCTCCAATAAAGTACACAAGTCAGGCAAATATTTATTTAAACATTGGGATATACTGTTAAATGATCAAAGTTTTGAGTATACTGTGTGATCTTCTGAAGCCAAACGACGCTCACTCGACATTTAGTTGAGAAATTTAGTCTTCAATTTTTATGTATTGCTACTTTCATACAGAGGTAAACTTATGGAAAGATTAGTTGTAAATTTCTTTTTCCTTTAGACATAAACTTTTTTTTCCTCAGCCCCACTAAAAGATAAAGTTTTAAATCAAAGCCTAGATTTAACAGTACACGGGGCATTTTTTCCAAAATGAAAATAGCTTTATCATTTTTATCATTATAAAATTAATAAATTATCCTGATTTTTTAAAACTGGATATTACAAAAATATCATAAAGAATAAATTTTTGAGATCATTTGAAATCCTACCACCTAGAGATAATAGTGATTAAGATTATGACTGATAAACATACACACATACCCCATCTTAGACTTCTTTCTCTGTATAAATGTATATACAGGTTTTAATAAAAACTAAGAGAGTAACACCCTTTGAATAGGTTTTGGATGTCTTTTTTTTTTTTTTTTTTTTTTTCTGGCCATACCGCATGGCTTGCAGGATCTTAGCTCCCCAACCAGGGATGGAACCCAGGCCCCTGCAGTGGAAGCTCGGAGTCTTAACCACTGGACCGCCAGGGAATTCCCTAGGTGTCTTTTATTAACTGTACAAAATCATAAGAATAACACTAAAATAAATAAAACTTCCACAATCCCAACACCTTAAATAATGTTTTTATTTTTGCCACTTCCATTTCTAATGCTTGTCCATACAAATATGTAATTGACATAATTATAATCATAAAAGATACAATTTTATATTCTTTCTTTATCCATTGTAAGCATGTTCTATGTTGCTGCATGAAAAAACTTAAGTAGAATACAGCAAATGAGATACTTTGTCATAAGAACTAATATCAAAGTATCCTTCCTGATTGTGATTTATAAAGCCAATTCCTCATTCTTGGAAATGATCGTTTTAATAACAAACATACCTAGCTTTATTTTTTAAGGTTTTATACTTTGTTGCTATGGAGATTAAATGCAATGGGAGGTGAAAACTCTTGGTAAACCTGGATTATATGAATGTAACATATTACTATCAATCGAACATAGTAGGTTCTGAATGAACATTTCCAGTATATACGCTGTCTCTCGATATTTGTAGGAATTACTTTTCTAGGACTTTTTTGATCCATGGCAAACAAGACTCTTCCTCTATTCTACAACTAGATCAGGATATATTATAAAAAATACATTTTAATGTATTTCTGGGTTTGCAAGCAAGTAAGTAAGGGAAAGCTCTAAGGAGGAGAAAGGAAGAAGGAGCTGAAATAGAATAGGGGCACAGAGGAACTAAACTTGGATGAACAGAATGAGAATCTCCTGCCTCAAAATCCAGCCCAGGCTCTTGAATGATGCTAAACTGGTCCCAGATCTATAGAATCCTTAGCTTCAGACAGAAATAAATGCAAATTCTCCCTGAAATAAACAATCCCCAATTTAGGCCCTAAGGATTCTCACAGATTAAGTTCAAATATGCACTAAGAATTTGTTTTTAAAAATCACTAAACCACTCAAGGAAATAAGCCACCATGAGTGAGAGTAAAAACAATACGACAGATTTAAACTTCCAAGTGTATTATTGCTTTTTATAAAAGAAAGCTATAGTTTATCACTACATTAAACGATATTTACCTTTCCACAAGGTCAGAATTCAAATGTTTTATTTCTGTGCCCTATGACACAACCATAACTATCAAGGATCTGAAGAACATATTCCTCCAAAATCTCACCTTGAAAGCACTGAAATCTCACCCTGAAATTTCATCCTTCATAAATTGAAGCTTGATGTTTAAAATAGCCATGAAATTAAAAACAAACAAAAACATTCATCTCTATCTTTTTGTTCTTAACTGCCTAAGCAGGGATCAAGGGAAACAATAGCGCTTTTTTTTTTTTTTGAGTAATTAAGTCTACATTACAGTATGGTTAGTAAAGAAAGGCTAAGTTACACCACAGCAGCACAACCTCCAAATCACTGAGGCTTCAAGTAAGAAGGTTTTTTTCCTGCCCTCCCTGCATGTCCACTGCTCTGCTCTTTACAGTCCTCACACAGGAATACAGGCTGCAAGAGCTTCTATCGTGTAGAACAAGACAGATCACAAGATAGAAGAGAACATGGCACATGGCAAATTGTGAGCCTATCCCTTGCCATTTACTTGGTCAGAGCAAGTCATATGACCATCCCTAAATTCAAGGGGTAGGGAAGTACCAGCCTACCACGTGCCTAGAATGAGGAGAACCAGAAATACTGAACAGCACTAAGGGACACCACATACAGTTATTTCAACTCACCTCCATTAGCAATATAAACAAAGAAATGCTGAACTGAATGCAGTTGAAAGTTTATGTAATAATTCCACTGCTAGGTTTCCGTGGAGACCACAAGGTCGTCTCAGAGAAGTGTGGGTTTGACAACAGCCTCAGGTGTTCACTGTTTCAAGACACTAGGCTCCCTTATCAATTGAGTAAATGCAGCAGTTATCCGGGGCTCTACTCTTCCAAGTAATTTACCCCTCTAACTTAATGTTTCTCTAATCAGAGAAGAAAATGGTTGACATACCACAACAGACAGAAGTCAAATAAAAATCACCATTATATACTGTGCACTTAAAAGAAATTCCTCTGATATCACTAGCAATGCCTTTTTGCCTAAAACATAAAAGTCAATCATATAGTAGTTTAAGCCCTTTTTAGTCTAGAAGGTTTTTTTAAAGACATGGGCAATAAAACTGTCCAGCTTTTAAACTTTAGGAATGATCTATGAAATCCTCAGCCTTGTCATTTCTTCCTGCCCCCCTTGCTTCTCTCCCTCCTATCTCTTTGTCTCTCTTTTTCTCCTCATTGAAGATAAGTGATAAAAGATATTTTTAAGAGTTTCTCTTAAGGAGAGCACTGTCTTGGTTTAAGAAAATATCCTAATATGTAGATGGTTTGAAGAGGGTAAAGTCAAGATAGCCAAACTGTTGCTCATAAGAAGTTAATGGGTAGCTTCTAGTTAAAGATAACAGATTAAATATAAGTAGTTAGCACACACAAAAAAAGACTGTAAAACTAAAATGAGAGAGTTTGTCATAAATCCACAAGGAAAAAAAAAAAGAACCAACCTGGAACCGAAAGAAAAAAAGAGCAACAAAAATTTGGAAACTGTAAAGTCAATGAACTAGTCATAACAGACTAAGCATATCCAAGAAAGTTAAGCCAACAGTAGAAAAAGCTAAGAAATAACCAATTTACAACAATGAATCTCCCAAAGGCTTGGGAAGCAATAGCACCAGGTACTTCTGGAAAAAAAGATGTGGCGGTTGGTTTAAAAAAAAAAAAAAAATAGAAGGACTGGGGAATTCCCTGACAGTCCAGTGGTTAGGACTCCGTGCTTTCACTGCCAAGGGCCCAGGGAACTAAGATCCCGCAAGTTGCACAGCATGGCCAAAAAAAGAAAAAGAAAAAAAAAAAAAAAGGAAAAGGAAGGACTGGCTGAAAATCTGTGTAAGAAGCCCTAGAATATAGACTGTGGTCACTGACAAGGATAATAATGGCAACACACTGACACACATTGAGTCCACTTAAGTACAAGGGTTCATGATAATACTTAAAAAAAGAAAAAGAAAAAAATTCACTGGTCTCCTTTGGAGGACATGAAGGAACCAATTCATAACTGTGAAAATAGGAAAATAAGAGAAAGAAACATTCATCCTGCTTTTCTATAGGAACCACATCACAGGTAACCAAATAACTGCTAAGTGGAAGACTGCTTTATAGAAGTTTTCTAGCTAATAAATGCAGATGAAATAAAATTATTTAGAGTATCTTCATTTTGCAACCCCAAATTCATTTAAGGATCTAGGCAATGATCATCAGTGGCTGCTAACAACATAAAAAGAGAAAACAGGCATTAGTGCCTCATGATAGACTTATGCAACAACACTTCTGAGGTAGTCTCCCCACCCCCAAAATTGCAATAATGAGTCTGACAAAGCATCTAAATCCAACTCTCAGTTTTTAGGAGACAGAAGAGACACCATAACCACAGGGATACAATCAGCAAAGTCCAGACTGAAAAACTATATGACAATTGACTCTGTTTCTTCAACAAGTATTTGCCAGGGGAAGGGAAAACAAGAGAGCAAGAGAGCCAGAGTGATTGAGAGCAAGGGCATATACAAGAGAAGAGAGTGAAAGTGAGAGAGAGAGAAATTAAGAGACTTAAGAGCAATATATGGATATTAATTTAGATCATGTGTCAAACAAACATGCTATGCGGTGGAAATAGGAACCATTACTGAAACAATGAGGGAAATCTGAACACTGATTAAATTATTTGTAAAAAGAAATGACTGTTTATTATTTATGTGTTATGATGGTATTGTGATTATGTTCCTTGTTTTTAAAAATGCCTTTTTCCTTTAGAGATATATATAGAAATATTTATGAATTAAATAATGATGCCTAGGACTGCTTCAAAATAACATAAAAAACGATTGGACATGAGTTAGTAACTATACATGCGAACTGTTCTCTCTCTTCTTGTATATGCTTGAAATATTCACAATGAAAAGTTTAAAAGGCAGTTAGATACTCCCCTACCCAGATACCTATTTTCAAACTATGTCATAACTCCTCCCCCCTATACCAGCAGAAGATGGCACAGATTTATCCTCTGGAGAGGTTAAAACACTTGGGTCTCTGATATAAAGGACACCAGGAACAGTTAAGTGTAGGATACTGCATGAAATGAGAATTACTTGAAAGTTTACTTGGTGAATGTTGAGATTCTTCTCTAACCTCCTTCTCCTACTTGACTTCAAAAGCATTGGAAGTCAGAAAAATACCCCTTGGGCCAGAAATTGAAATAGTCTTCACTATAGAACCTCACAAGCCCAAGATAAGAGACCTAAAGAGACTGACATCATGGGTTCCTCCCAGGGAAACAGCCCAGCCACTCACCCTGTGATGATGACTTGGAAGAAACAAACTGAGGGCGAAAATTTCAAAACTACCCTTTGAGAGATGCGAAAATATTACATTTAAAAAACAAGAATGGATGCTAAAAAGAAAAGAGAGACTAATCAGAGAACAAAGGTCTTATAAAAAATAAGATAGAAATGAAAAAACTAAACAGAAGGGTTGGATGATAAAATTGAAGAAATACTGCAGAAAACAGATTAAGGTACAAGAGAGATGGAAAATGAGAGAGACAAATATCAGAAGATTAGCTAATGAGATTTGATATCTGAATAAAAGTAGTTAAAAAAAGAAAACAGAGAAAACCATAAAAATGAAATCGTTAACAAAATCATTCAAGGAAATTTGCCAGAATTAAAGTACATGGGTTTTTAGATTGGGAGTTATCCATCAAGTGTCCTGCACAGGTGATGAAAACAAATCCTCCCTAGTCAACAATTGAGATTCTATACACTTCCTAAGAAAGTTTCCATATAAACGATCAAGGTTTTAAATTGCATCAGGATTCTCAACATCAAAAAGAGAAGAGGACAATGGCTAAATCAATTTCTTCAAAATTCAGAGGGGAAAATAATTCCCAACCTAGAATACCATAACCAGTCAAACTATTCATCTCCTGTGAGAGTAAAATAAAGACATTTTCAGCAGTGCATGCAAACTTTCAGCTATAAGATGAATAAGGTCTGAGGAGCTAATGTAAAACATACTGACTATAGTCAATAACACTGTATTACAAAATTAAAATTTGCTAAGAGAGTAGAACTTAAGTGTTCTCACCAAAAATAAATAAATATGTGAGGTGATGGATATGTTAATTAACTAGGTGGGGAGAATCCTTTCACAATGTATACATATGTCAAATCACCACCATGTACTTTAAATATCTTAGAAATTTATTTTTCAATATCTTGATAAAGCTGAAAAATAATAATATATCTTACTTCTAACACCTTTCCAAACAATACAAATAGGATGTATTGAATAAATATTTGTTCAATTGATGTGCTAACCCTTTGGAGAGCCTGCAAAAGTGAGAGAAGTCTCCAGGAAGGAACCATCACCACCTAAACCTAAAAGACTGTCACGAGCTGTCAGACGTCTGCAGCATGTGTCTAATATCATCCATTCACATGTTCTGCTGTTAGAATTCCACTGTCAGTGCGTTTAAGGTCATTTATTTTAATCATTATGTCCATATGGCTTTATCAAGCTTGCTCACAAAGTAGGAAGAATTCAAAGGTGATGTCAGATACATGTAATAACCTTTCAAAAATATTTTTCTTATAGAAGGATCCATTATTACAAAGAGAAAATAATTACTAAATGGTAACAACAGAAGTAGTCTAATGTAGGTCCAATTTATCCTTAATATTCAGATTAGTTTTATCTTTTTGAATAATATAAAATCTTGCTAGGACACAGCTAATTACATTAAAGTCTACAATTTGCAGAAACCTCAACATTTACAATAGACAATTCCTTACCACAGTAATCCCATAACTTTCATTAGCAGTAAAAATCTCTATTTGTTAGCATTAACAATCTTCTGCATTATTCCTGATAACGTGAGTTTCATAAAGCTGTACAAAGAATAACGATTTAGTTAACAATTTCACAAAATGAGACAGGAGGAAGAGAGACTAGAACAGATCACTTGAGGCACTACACTCTGTGGTTGGAATAAAAACAACATACAATACTCTGTTATACTTGCCTTTAATTTGCTTGCAAACGTGAAAAACGGGGTATCTTATTTGACTAAATTTCAGAGACCAGAGGAATATTTCTTACTAGCATGAAATTTGAACATTTTGGAAAATATTCTTCCATCTATTTCTAGAGCTTTTGCAAAACCTCAAAATATTTGTACAGCACCTACTACATGCCAAGCATTGTATTAGGCACTAGATGTACCAAAAACAAGGAAAGAATGCACCTTAAACCTTACCTCACACCATACATAAAAGTTAACCCAAAGCTGATCACGGACCAGATGTAAAATCTAGAACTATAAAACATCTAGGAGAAACTATTCAGTCTTTGAGTACACAAAGATTTCCTAGACATAACACAAAAAGCATGAATCATAAAAGAAATACATGATAAACCTGACTTTACCAAATTTAAAACCTGTTCTTTGAAAGATGCCATCAAAAAATCAAAAGGCAAGCTACAGACTAGGAGAAAACATTCTCATGCATATGCCTGATGAAGGACTTGTATCTAGCATAAATTTTTAAAATCTCAATAATAATAAGGAAGCAACCCAATTAAAAACTGGGCAAAAAAACTGAACAGATATTTTACAAAAACAGATATACTAATGGCCAATAGCCACAGAAAAAGATATATAATACTACAAATTCATCAGGGAAATGGAAGTTTAAAAACACAATAAGATACCATTACACATTCAAAAGAATAGATAAAATTTAAAAGAATGGCAATGGGTCAAAGGAGAAATCACAAGAAAAATTAGAAAATATCTTAAAAATGAAAACACAACATACCAAAACTCATGGGATGTAGTGAAAGCAATGCTAAGCGGGAAGTTTGTAGTAATAAATAAATTTAAAAAGAAGAAATATTTCAGATAAAAACCTAATTTACATCTCAAGTAACTAGAAAAAGATGAACAAACTAAACCCAAAGAAGGAAGGAAATAATAAGGATTAGAGCGGAAATAAATGAAACAGAGAAAAGAAAAACAACAGAGAAAAGAAAAACAACAGAAAAATTCAACAAAACTAAAAGCTGGATTTTTGAAAATATCAACAAAACTGAAAAAACTTTACATAGACTAAGAAAAAAAGAAGACTCAAATAACAAAAATCAGAAATGAAACGGGACACTACACCTGATGCAACAGAAATAAAAAGATTATAAGAGACTACTACGAACAGTTATATGTCAACAAATTGGATAACCTAGAAAAATGGATACATTCCTAGAAACATAAAACCTACTAATACTGAATCACAAAAAAATAAAAAATCTGAACAGAACTATAACTAGTAAGCAGATTGAATTGGCAATCAAAAACCTCCCAACAAACAAAAACTTCACTAAAGAACTCTAACAAACATTTAAATAAGAGCTAACAGCAGTCCTCCTCCAACTCTTCTCAAAAATTGAAGAGAACACTTCCAAACTCATTTTATGAGGCCAGCATTACCCCGATACCAAAGCCAGACAAGGATACTAGAAGAAAATAAAACTACACACCAATTGATGTAAAAATACTCAACAAAATACCTGCAAACTAAATTCGACAGCACATTAAAAGAATTATATGCCATGACCAAGTGGGAATTATCCCTGGAATACAAGCATGGTTCATCACATAAAATTATTCAATGTAATAAAACACATTAACAGAATGTAGGACAAAAACCACATGATCATCTCAAGTGATGCAGAAAAAGCATTTGACAAAATTCAACACCTTTTCATGATAAAAACACTCAACAAACTAGGAACAGAAGGAAACTACCTCAACATAATGAAGTCTATATATGAAAAGCCCACAACTAACATCATATTCAGTGGTGAAAAATTAAGTTTTCCCTTAAGATCAAAAACAAGGCAAGGTCACCCACTCTTACCACTTCGATTCAACATGGAACTTTAGGTCCTAGCCACAGCAATGAGGCAAGAAAAAGAAATAAAAGGCATTCAAATTGGAAAGGAAGAAGTAAAATTATCTCTGTTCACAGATGATATAATCTTATACGTAGAAAACCCTAAAGATTCCAAAAACAAACAAATTTTAGAACTAATAGATGAATTCGGCAAAGTTGCAGGATACAAAATCAACATATAAAAATAAACTAACAATGAAGAATCTGCAAATGAACTTAAGAAAACAAGCTCATTTAACTAAGTAAATTCAACCAAGAAGGCAAAAGATCTATATAATGAAAACTACAAAACATTGCTGAAAGAAATGTAAGATGACACAAATAAACGGAGAGACATCCTGTGTTCATGGACTGGAAGACCTAATATTGTTTAAATGTCCATACTACCCAAAGCAATCTACAGATTCCACGCAATTTCTCTCAAAATCCCAACAGCATCCTTTGCAGAAATAGAAAAAAAATCCTAAAATTCCTATGGAATCTTAAGGGACTACTAATTGCCAAAATAATCTTGAAAAAAAAAAGAGGCCCCACATTTCCTGATTTCAAAACATACTGCAAAGCTATAGTAATCAAAACAGTGAAGTACAACATAAAAACAAACACATAGACAAATGAAATAGAGAGACCAGGAATAAACCCTCATGAATATAACCAAATGATCTTTTTTTTTTAACATCTTTATTGGAGTATAACTGTTTTACGATGGTGTGTTAGTTTCTGCTTTACAACAAAGTGAATCAGTTATACATATACATATGTTCCCATATCTCTTCCCTCTTGCGTCACCCTCCCTCCCACCCT